>NC_135756.1:33995000-34295000 GCF_041903045.1 Epinephelus lanceolatus | reverse complement strand
AACCTTAAACTCGCTTAAGCTTTTGTTAACCACAGACCTTATTTGAGGCATTTTACCAAAATCCCATTCAAAAAACGTATTGACTTTTAGACAAGAGAACCGGAAGTGCTAACGGAGTTGCAGGTTTACTGGCACACTCTATTAGCACAAGCCTATGGCATTTTACATTGTATAAATTAGCCTAGCAACTAGCGATCTTTCCCTCATCTCATATAAAACCACGGACAACAGAAACATTTAACAAAGGTAACTGCACACAATTTGACTCCATTTCAACTCACAAGATTCACTGACAAAACAACTGTCTTATACTAAACATGTTTGCCGAGCAAATACAACATGCTAACGTTATTACCACAAGCCTATGGCATTTTACATTGTATAAATTAGCTTAGCAACTAGCGATCATTCCGTCTTCTCATATAAAACCACGGACAACAGCAAGATTTAACAAAGGTAACGGCACACAGTTTGGCTCCATTACAACTCACAAGATTCACAGACAAAACAACTGTCTTATATTAAACACGTTTTCCAAGTAAATACAATATGCTAGCGTTATTAGCACAAGCCTATGGCATTTTACATTGTATAAATTAGCCTAGCGACGAGCGGAGATTTCCTCAGCTCATATGAAGCCAGGATAAATCCCGAAGTATAAATTCCTAAAGGATAAATCACACACAAGACTTAAAATGCTATTTTAGTGGAGGCTTTACTATCTTCACAATTTATTGTTTCTTATCTGTGAAATAAAAGTAAATAAAAGCTTTGTTTCCATTGAGGGAAAAGGTGTCTGTATAGACGAATTCGGCGAGCGACTTGTGTATGCTGCCATCTTGCAGCAGCGCCATTGCTGCGGTGACATGTGTCAGTCATCAATTCATTATGCTGTCATTGTGAACTGACTCTCTACAATGACAGCATCATGAATAGCTGGATTGATGATGTTAGACAGTGGCCTCCGGTAACTGATGAAGGTATCTTAAATGAGTACCGATATTAATTTAGAAATTAATCATTTGTTTGAGCGATAAGCAGGAAAGATTAGAGCAATAGGGAGATAATAGACTGTATCATTAAACACTGTGTAGTATAATGTTAGCATACGTTACGTGTGCTGACGTTAGCAAGCTAGCAGCGTGACATTTAATCATTATGGACAGGCTACGTGACTAAAAACAACAACAACACGTGTTTGTGTTTTGTTTTAGGTATTCAAGAATATTTTATTGATCGCCTGGCCTCCGATGACCAGAAAAACGGCAATTACAGGTCTCTGATTGAGGGTCAAAATTACCTGAGCTCCGGATGGGTCAGGCAAATTTTACACCGCCTTTTAGACGACCATCACATCATATTGAAGGCGATCAATATTGATCGCCTTCAATATGATGTGATGGTCACGTAGCCTGTCCATAATGATTAAATGTCACGCTGCTAGCTTGCTAACGTCAGCACACGTAACGTATGCTAACGTTATACTACACAGTGTTTAATGATACAGTCTATTATCTCCCTATTGCTTTAATCTTTCCTGCTTATCGCTCAAACAAATGATTAATTTCTAAATTAATATCGGTACTCATTTAAGATACCTTCATCAGTTACCGGAGGCCACTGTCTAACATCATCAATCCAGCTATTCATGATGCTGTCATTGTAGAGAGTCAGTTCACAATGACAGCATAATGAATTGATGACTGACACATGTCACCGCAGCAATGGCGCCACCGCAACATGGCGGCATACACAAGTCGCTTGCCGAATTCGTCTATACAGAAACAGACAGGAGGTCTGCGTCACCGCGACGCGTAGTTACAATTCTGGGGAGGTGCACGTCAGGCTACTGCGTAGGTTACTTAGAGCCTATGCCGTAGCTACGGCGCCGATTCAACACAAAAGTAGAAATTAGCTGTAACTCCACAAAAGCGAGATGTCACTAACTGAGTATACGGTCAAATGTCTTTTATCACAACATTAACTGTAACCCATTTGAACCGTTGTGAAATACATAAACATCAATCAGTGCATAATGGGTATCCTAAATTATTTAAAACACATTTCAACAGAGTTTTCTTAGGCTTATGGCCTTAAACACATTGTCTCACGGCATGCTGGGAAACTCCACCCATTTAGCCCCAGCAGGCCACAATATGTTAAGTGCACAATGATAGTTTCTTTTATTGGCCTTTTAGGCGAAATTGGCTTTAGAAATTTTAGCCAAATTAACTAAAACTCAGATATTGTTGGCATAACATAAAAAAAAATGATGCCAAGGAATCACAAGGAATGTTGGGAGTTTTTGTGTCAAGAAAGCATACAGTTTTATGTCATTTTGACAGTCTGAGGTGTTTGTGTAGACTTTATATTAAAATTTTGTGTCTTGGGTGGATTGGGGGTTGCAGTATATGATTTTAGTATTAAGTTACGTTGTCTCTGAACATGATTGAGTGCATTGCCACAACAATGTGATTCAGAAGGCAGTTTAGTAACATACAAATGTCAATTCTAAAAGACAGGGTTGTTAATTTGACACATCAGTATTTATTTTGTAAAAGTAAGAGAGATATGAGTCACAGTAAAAGTTTGATTTTATTATGATTTTATAGTGTCTGCCTGAAAGAGCCTTGAGATCTGTAGATTCTGGATGTCTTTTCTCAGCTTTTGGCACCAGGCATAACATTTTGCTCATTGGCTAATTAATGGAGTCACTGATAAAACCAGCTTTGCAACAGCGAATGGGGTTAAAATAGTGTCTAACTCAAACTAGGTATTTAATTAAAAGTGAAAACAAAAGTTATAGATACATAATGCAGGTGTAATCTTATTGGTTCAGAGCTACTTTGTGGTACAATTTGCAGAAATTACTTACTCACCTCTTTTTTTCTTTCTTTCTTTTTTTTCGTAATTACAGTAAATAGTATGCCATTAGGATTAAACCAGAGTAGCCCAGCAATGCAACTGATGATGAAAGTTTTGAATAAAAACTCTGATATTACTTTTACTAGATAATCATCTAATATGTCAATGCCCATATTCAACAAAATGTTATTAGCCTATTCTACATCATCTTCCTCATAAATCCTTCAAAAAGGCACCTTGAATGGAACTTGCTCTGACAGAGACCTGTGATCTCTCTGTAGTAGACAGATGCAAATACTTTTGAAACTGGTGCTACATGAGCAGACAAACCGAGAAAAGGGCTGTGGCATTTGCTTTTGCTCAAGAGGTAGAAAACCTACAACTACCAGAATGCACTTTGTAACACTGGACCAATAAACACTCCTGCTGGTGGGTGACTTATTGAAAGTTGCCTGTCCAAAAACAATATGCTGTTAACAAACAATCTTGTATTACAGTCAAAAAATAAGCTAGAATATTATTTCTGAAAACCTCTGAGTGGAGAAATAAGCAACACAGTAATAAAATCTTGGTTTATATTTGACCAGTTTTACCATTTGATCTCAGTTATGTCTGAGAGCGAGAAAGGGGCAGCTCTCTCTCTCTCAAACTGTTTCTTTACTCTTTGTGTCCGCGGTGGTAGGCATTCAAAAATGAGGAAATACAATCTGTAGTTTAAGCAACAGCCCAAGAGCCTGGCAAATACAAAATATCCCTTTAACTGTAGAGAACACAAATGCACTAGCATCAGTGATGTCAGCTGTTTTGGAAACATGGTAACTGGATGATAAAGCATGGGATGATTAAAAAGATCAAATATAAGAAAGACCTCTAAAGTACTATTTAAAGTATCCAATGTGCATTGAAACAGTTCATGCTTGCTCATACCTCCTGTTCGCACTAGCTGCTAAGAGATGACATCCTAACATGTTTCAAGTGTAAGAAATGGAAACAAAAAAATAGTAGTTTAAAGTTAATCTGAAATTAATGTAAGGCTCCAGCAGTATGAGTTTAACAAATCACCTCAGCATCTTCCAGCAATAATCACACACAGAAGGAAATGTGGACTTTAAAGAAAAGATTGGACAAAGTTGTTGTTTTGCAGCAAGTCTCAAGTCCCAAGGTGGGTTTCAAGTCCTAAATTTGAGTTTCAAATCATAAACAAGTCACAATGAGCTTTCCACCCAATGTAATACCATTTTAAGAACTGAATGGTACAAAAATCATGAATGCTTTTTAAAATGTATGTTTTGTTATTTGTTAAGACAAGTTTATTTAAACAGGTGCAAACTAAATCATGTACTACGTGGAAATCGGACATATCAGCACTTAAAATGTGGCTGTTGAACTGCAAAATCTGGCATAATTTATCACTCTTATACCGCAATTGGTGCTCAGTACTGTCTAAAACAGATTTCTAAATGGAAGTTTGTCACTGGCATCAATTTTTACACTGCCAATCACATGAATATGCTGTATATAAGTGTTGAGTCAGAATTTTTTTAGTTCCTATGTTCCCTGAAGGCACTGTCACTCATGATTCCACACCCCTTTCAGTTGATGCCACGCCCCCCACGCCACATCAGGGTCAAAAGTCTGAAACTCAAAAAACAGATTTGAAACTGAAAAAAAAGATCTGAAAGTGAAAAAAAGATTTGAAAGTGAAAAAATAAGATTTGAAACTGTAAAAAATAAGATCTGAATCTGAAAAGATAAAACATGCAACTGAAAAAAATAAGACCTCAAATGTTAAAATATATATGGAAGTGAAAAGTGAAACTAAATTATTCATTCAAAAGAATTACCAAAGTGAATCAAAATTATATTAACCTAAAAAAAAATGTTTCATACACTTATTTTTATTTTGAATACATTGTTGTAATTTTCAAAATTCAAGATCAACACGTGAATTTTCAGTTTCAAATTTTATTTTTTCAAGTACAAAGCTTTTGACCCTAATGTAGCTCCATATTTTAACAAGTAGCTCACTACAACAGAGTGAATTTTGTATATTACTGTCCTGTCTTGTTGTATTTGACTCATCTCAAAATGAAAAAATGTCTATAACTTATTTTCCCAAATTTGCTTGGAGGAAGATATCAAGTGTTTTTGAGTCAAAAGGTTTAAGTCCAAGTAAAGTCACAAGTCACTGGTGTTGAAGTCGAAGTCGTGTTGCAAGTCTTTTTTTATTTTGTCGATTCATGTCTAAAGTCATCAAATTTGTAAGTCTGACTTTGGTCCAAGTTATATGACTCAAGTCCACATCTCTGCTGTAAAGACTGTAACTGTGATTGGAGTCCATATATCTGCTGTAAAGACTGTAACTGTAACTGTGAAACATGTCCAAGTCATCAAATTTGTGACTAGAGTCTGACTTGAGTCCAAGTCATGTGACTTAATTCCACACCTCTGCTTTAAAAACTGTAACTGTGACTGGAGTCCATATATCTGCTATAAAGACTGCAACTGCGAAACATGTCCAATCCAAGTCATCAAATTTGTAACTCGAGTCTGACTCTTAGTCAAAGTCATGTTACTTGTGTCCACACATCTGCTATAAAGACTGTAAATGCAACTTGAGTCCACACCTCTGCTATAAAGACTATAACTGTGAAAGATATCCACTCCATAAGAAAGACTGCTGAGGCCTCAAATTAGCTTAAAAATTTATCTAAATGAACTTTTGAAAGTATTTCCCCATATAATGAGGATTGTGGATTTTGTCCACCATTTTCATAGATCTGAAGCACAACAGGAAGGTATGAACACGACAGATAATTGAAGCAAGCAGAAAGTGTTTAGCTGTAGGTAAGTTCTATTGAAAGATCTGAAACATTGCGAGCCTGTCCTTTAGGTCTTGACATTTCCCTAATAGCCTAAATGCAAAAGTTTCAAATTCCTATCAAGATGTACATAAGAAAAATAGAAATAAGCTAATTAGAACCAAAAGTGTTGGTATTGTGGGTTTCCCTATTCACTTCCATAAAGTTGTATTTTTTGAAGCCAGCATCTAGTGGTCATAAAAAGAGGTGCAGTTAAATGTTTTTCTACAAGAGTTTTAGCCGTGGTATTTTTGCTCAGTCACACAGTGAGGCTGGTGTGTAATATCAGATCATAGTCAGAGACATGATGGAAACAGCTATAAAAATGAAAGCCTGGTTGTTAAAGAAACAGACATTCGCCAATTTTCCATGTCGGAGCAGTGGGTTGGAGGGACGGTCTCTCTGTAATTGTGTCTGACAGTGTTTTGTGCTGTTTATTTCCTGCTGGCTTGTCTGTAAATGGGCCCTGACTGTCTACAGCCGTTAGCTTGCTGGTTAGCTGCCGTGTCCCTCTGTGTTGTGGTCGACTGAAGAGGAGGGAGCGTGAGGTTAGTGGGATTTCACCACACGTGTTTGTCCCGCTAATTCAAACGATACCAAGTGAGTCATGTGAGAACTGTCATCACCTGCTCTTTACGGCCCAGCGAGAGGAAGCCAGCCCACGTCTGACTTTAACCCAGAGACTAGCTTTATTGGATGTTCAGTGGATGCAGCCTTAATGAACTGCTGCTAATTAAAACCGGGTTACTGAGTTCAAACAAGGCAGTAAAGCGTGAAATCAGAGGCAAGATCTGTGTGATCTCATTCAAAGCCAGTGCACACTATGTGACTCTTCTTCTCCTCTTTTCGCTTCAATCTTCTCCTCTTTTTCTTTTGTTTCTATATTTTACTCTTTGTTTGGTCTGTTTCTCATTTGGTGTAGCTGGTCCGTTCCCCTCTCACTGTTTTCCTTACACCATTGTTTTAATATCAGCTTTATTCATTCTTTATCTCTTCTGTTCTACGTTGCTTCTTTTCTCCCTCTTGTTGTCTCCCGTTGTCTCCCTGTCCCTCCTCCCCCTCGCTGTCTCTATATTTCTCTTTGCTTTTACTGTCTTTCACCGCCTGCCATGGACCGCCTATTTTTCCATTGACCTCTCTCTGTGTATTTGTCTTTTTTCTAGTGTCCATCTCCTTCTTTTTTTCCCTTTGTTCTCTTATACTCTTCCTGTCTGTCTGTTGACCTTGTAACTGTCATCTAATTACCTTAATAGCTGTCTGGTGTCCTTTCCTTTTTCTTCTTTACTCTCATTACATTTTAAATCTATTTGTCAGATGGATCACTGAATGTTTTTACTCGATGCTCAACCATCATCAGGTCACAGCAGCTGTGTTTAGTTCTAGTTTACCCTAATCCTGACATTTGCTCTGGTCATTCTGACCTTTACAATTTTTACTGTTTGACCAATGCATTACCACCTTTGACAGCGAAATGGCAAGCAAATCTTTCTGTGTTAACCTGATAACCTCTTAGTGAAAAGTTTATTAGTAAGCATGCTGGAAGGTGTATTCATTTCATTAACTGATATAAATGTGTCAACACCACAATGCACAAATATTGTGTTAATAGTAAAAAACTAACTAATTGATCAAGGCAGCAATAGACCAGCAGCTCCTGTGTTCAGCGAGCTTAAATAATTTTTCTCAGTAGAGTCTGGCTTTGAAAGCAATATAATGGTCTAATTTCCCCGCATAGATGGGAAACTAAAGCCAGCCTCCCTGTTGGAACGGGCTGTCGCAGTGAAAATATTCTAAATGTAGTATACACTACACTATTACTGATATTGAATTTTTTAGGAGGCTAAAATATGTTTCCTGCTGCCCTGTATTCACAGCAGTACATTGCTTAGCTTGCATGCTGATACTGCTGCAGCTTCTTCTAACGGGGGGCATGGTGACTGACATCTACTGTATGTTATACACTTACTATCGATAAGTACCTCATATTATCTCACTTTAAAAATCTGAACTATCCCGCTAACATGACCTAAGCTTTTAATTTTGTAGGTGGTTGTTTTGTATGTATGAGTTTGATAGGGTTACGTGCATGGCTAAAATCATTATTGAATAACATTAAAAAAAAATAAGTGGAGTCAAAAAACCCACAATATTTTAATTGTAAATGGAGCAAAGTTTAAAGTATCAGAAAATGGAAATTGTCAACTTATGATAATTTTAGATGTTGGATCTCAATTTGGACAGAGTGATAAGCCTGGCCTATGTCTGCAAACTCTCCTAAATCTGTCACACACACACACACACACACACACACACACACACACTTAAGATGTGGCTGGTTGCTTGACAGCACCTCCAAAAGAGATGCAACATAATATGACATGGTCAGAACTGAGTAGCTAATACCTACCATACATTATAAGACTTTAATGTACACCCTCCCACATCTAAAGACACTGTGAGTTTATAGTCACAAAGACAAAGGCAAAGACTAGGGATCTTGCAGGGAAACTAGAATACAGCTACAGCTAGATTCTTTTTGAAGATATTTCCCATCCTGCTCCCAGTGGAAAATATTACACCAAACTCCCTTTAAGTAATATGACATACTAACAATTCTTTATGTGTCCACAAAAAAAACTCAACTCTACAAACAGTGTATGACTATGATGACAGTATTCCTTATAATTCAGCATCAATATAATGATCAACTGTACTGATGTGATTTTGTCGCCTTGACTCACTACCAGCCATTGGTATCGTCCAGTGTTTTGTAGTGGGTATACTGTCTATACTCGTACTCACCTGTCCCAGAGTAACGCGTCTCAGAACAACAACCATCTTGGAGCAACACCTCATAAGCACCATCACCACCTTGTGTTTGATGCTGCCTCCAAACATGTTGATAAACTAACCAGTCTTTCAGAATGCTCTCAAGATGTATACTGTAGGCTGTGCATTAGTGAATGTGATTCAGATTCAGATGTTTTTTATTCATGTACTAAGAAAACATCTGATTCTGAATCACATTCACTAATGCACAGCCTACAGTATACATCTTGAGAGCATTCTGAAAGACTGGTTATGTTATCAACATGTTAGGAGGCAGCATCAGACACACTGGGGGAGGTGGTGGAGAGATGCACACTGAAGATGTTAGAGGCTTTTCTGAACTCACACACACAGACACACACACACGCAGTATCTAAGTTATCACTCTATAGTTTTAGATATTGTATAACCGTACATAGTTCTGTGTTTTCCCTGATGTTCATGAACGTGACATACACTCAGGGGCTGAGTGTATGTCACGTTCATGAACATGAATGTGACATGAACGTGACATACACTTAGGGGCTGAGAAGCCTGTCAGCCATTGTCATTTCCATGACAATGGGTTGTTTGGCAAAGAGGTGGTTGAAATGGGGCTTAAGTGGCTTCATTTTTAGCTGCAAAATCTGGGAAACTGGGTTGAGATACTTGTTTCAGAACTTAAATAAGCAAATCCATTGATTTAACAATAAATTATTATTATTTTACTCAGTTCATGACTACTTGTTTTTGCTACCTGAAGTGCACCAGACAATCATTATTTCAGAAACAGACAAACTCAGCTTGTTTGTAAGTAAAGGTGTTGAGCTGGCTCATAGTTTTATAAGGAGTCTGCCAGCTGTATGTCTGTTTTTGCAAATCTCATTTTGGAACAAAATAGTTGAATTTCACACTGCAAACCCCATAAAAATGAAAATAATAATAAAGAAGCCATTGCTGGCAGACAAAGTTGCTGCTCAGAGGATTAGCTTGTATTTCAGGTATGATGTGTGTTATTTTAGATCTATATTTAGCCCACTTTGAGAAGATATACGACTCTGCAGATTGGGTAATGCGTTCCTGTGTATTGACTCATGGATACCGTATCGTCAGCAGCCTCTCTGATGCTTTATGTTTACTGTCATCAGTAACTGCAGAGGTAAATAGTGCCCTGTGATGCATGGTAACCATATAAACAGAACTCTGAGAGACTGACATGTCGGACTATTGTCAAACCGCAGTTTAAGCACAGCTCCAGCCCTTCGTCTTCGAGCCGCCCATCAACAAGGACCTCAGTGTTTGTTATAATGTCTCACTCTCAAGTGTCTCATTCAGCAGGAGATTTACTGTATGAATGAGGGCACACACGATCACACATGCTCCCTCTCTCATCCCTTTTATACGTGCATACACACAATTAATACTGGCAGCATGTGTACATCCAAAGACAGAAAGTGTCTCGTCTCTCATGTGACAAGTTGTCATAACATCATACATCAGCACCGTGGCTTGAGTTAGCATCGATGAGTTCAAAGATGCTGTAAATTAAAATCATATGTCTTCCACGAGTGGCAGAAATGTAGGACCTGTCGTCTTTGTGACTCATTAATCATAGCTGGGAATATATCCTCAGAAGACATTTGTTGTAGTAAGCTTTTAGGTTCAGGTCTGTCAGTTTGACAGCAGCAGAGTGAAACTTTGAAGCTCAGTGCAGTTGGAGAGGAAATGAGCTTTGGTGTAAACCCTCTGCAATGTACTTGGAGTCTGCAGTGTCAAAATGCAACAGCTCCATCTGAAAGCAACATTTTTATCCGACTTGTTTGTTTCTCCATCAAAGTTCACACTCAATTTATTTCTTATTTTTCTCACACGCTCTGGGCCTGCCTGTAAAAAACAATAAAGACTTTGTGGCTTTTAATATACCCAAAGCATGATATTGACAAACCTCAGGACTTTGTGGTGTTCTGAATGAGCCTCAGATGACAAACTTCACTTTAGAAAACTGGAGTGTTGGGAAAAAAAAAAAAAAAGCAATCAGTTTGCGTGAGCAGCCAGGAAGTCACTCCATCATCTCCCAGATGCACAGTGTCAACAAGTTAGGGCACTAATTGATTTAAGATTGCCTAATTGTAGTCTGATTAAAGAGCGGTCCTGTTTGGTTCCTTTCTTCCTTTTGATTTTGACTTTATTTATTTGGTTTTGGCATGGACACAGCTGGGCTCAATGTGTCGATGGTTCGTTGCCCTCTGTGAATGTCTGGAGCGCTTGCGTAAGTTTATTTTCCTTCCGACGCGTCCTTTTCATTCCACGGCGAGATCTGAGAGGTGGCTGCACTGCGGGGAGTCAGCGACCGCAGCATGTCACAGAGAGTTCCAACATGTAACAGACAGGAGGTGGGAGATGGAGCAGAAGGGGGAGAGAAGGGACATGTAAACTGAGGCAAAGTTTGAAAAGCTCACATGGAGCTATCAAATTCACATTCATGAAAGACACTTGATTTGTTTAAAATAAGGGACTAAAATGTTAGACAAATTAAAAGATAGTTCCCCAGATTTGCAAGGCTTTCTGTAACAGACATCAGGCACCCATATGAACACTGACACAGGTTTTACTTGCTGTAATGATTCCTGCTTTTCATACTGACCACTATCCATTGAACTTACTAGAGTAAGTGACAGTGAGTAAAAACCACAGTCCTACTGTGCAAAAATGTATTCAAACATTTATAAAGTTCATTTGAGACTACAGTCAGCCAAGTTACACAAATGAAGTGACTGTATTCCAAAGTTACAGTCTTTAGGTCTTTTTACGTTGCTATTCATGCACTGCAGCTCAATAGGAAAACAGTGATGACATTTTATATCTAAAACGTCAAAGGTCAACTTAATTGTGACATTATAATGTCCTGCAAAAAAAATGTTTTTTTGGCCATTACCCAACATCATATCTCAGGAAAAGAAGGGGAGACATTTGGCCAAATACTGAACTGGTGACACTAATCTGATTGTATAGATCTTCTGTGCTGGCAGGGGTAACGTGTGTGACGCACGTTTTAGGATTTGAAGCTTCTTTGCAGCAATATCCATATTTGAAGCATTGTTGGCTATAAGGACACACATGGACTTACCTAAAATACAACCGTGAGACATCACACCATGACATCACAAACATGCTGCAGAGCAGGTTAGTAGAGAGTAGAAAGCAGCATAGAAGCCAGTGAGAATGTTACGGGGGTTACTTCTTTTTTATATCTGGTACCTATTTAGCCTTTCTCTCAAACTTTGTGCCGACTACATTTTGAAGGATGTTTGAGTACTTCTTAGATAGAGACTGATGGAATTTGTTGCAGTTCGTCATTGCATCTTATTGGAAAAGGGGCGAGAATTAGCTCATCCACCTGCGTGTCATATTTCCATCACTGTCAACTGGAGCCGATGGAGCTGGAGCCGATAAATACCTGTGACTACTGCAGATCTTTCTGTCTGGGAATGACTGCTGATTGTAACCTTTTCCATGAACGTAAGAATTTCCCAGTTTGGGATCAATAAAGTACTATCTTATCTTATCTTATCTTATCTTATCTTATGAAATAAAAAAAAGCCAGATGTGGGGTTTTTAGCCCAGTGGGAAAGGGGCTTTCCGCTAAAAACCCATTTTAGCTTCAGCTGAACTTAAAGGGGAACAATGCCCATTTTTAAATGTTATAGTTATTATTCCTATGACCAAGGACAGTCCAAAAAATATTGGTTAACATGAACAACTCTCCCAAATCCTGAAGCTAGAGTGCTAAAACTCAAATTTGTGATGTCATTAAGTATAAAGTCTGGAGCCTAATTATACATAATGAATGATGCAAGATGTTGGAGGTGACACTTAGAGAGCACCCAGGAGAATGTTCTGAGTATATGGCTACATTTTCTGTTTCAGACAACTTGTAATTGATTTCAATTGCCAAGATGTGTGAAATCGACAAACTTGTTTATCTCTGTTGTCATTTGAAGTATTAAATGTAATCTTTAAAGATACATAGTTAACATGGTGGTCCAACCTATCTGACAGTTCTGCTGTGCTCATTTTGAGTACTGTGTTGCTTTGCTAGTGTCTTTAGTAAACCAAATCTACCAGCATGAAAGCTTAGCAAGGGGCTGCCACAAAATGTATTCTAGCCACCTAAAAAATTGCTGGTGAAATTACTGTTTTTGTCAATGGAATCTGGAGGCTTTCAACTGCTTCAGTTCCCCATCAGAGATGGCTGTCTGACAGCAAGGTAAAGCAGGAAAAATGTTATAAATAAAGCATTCACTGAAAAAAAAATACTGATTTTTTTTTTAGGTGGGCCTTTTGTAGTTGGCTTACAACTTTGCTCAGTGCTGTTTGATTTTATGTAGGTGACATGGGGGTTTTCTACCCAGAAATGATTGAAAACAAACATTGTGATTCTTTCTATTAAGTAAAACTCATTTGGGTATATAGATAAAAGGGGAAACAAGCATTCTGTGGCTCCACCAATCCAACTTTGAGAGAGAGAGAATAGCTCATGTTCACAAATATTGATTGAACTTTCCAAGGTCATGGAAATAATATACTGGAATCCTATTTCAGGTGATGTTTCCCTTTAAGAATGCATTTTTGCACAAAATAATGGACATCATGTTAGGTAGGAATCCCTTGACAGCCAGTATGGACAGGAACAACAGTTACAACCACAAAACACTATTTCAGTGTACAACCTCAACTCCAGAAAAGTTGGGATGCTGTTAAAAATGTAAATATAAACAGAATGCAATGATTTGCAAATTCTTTTAGACCTATATATAATATTGAATACAGTACAAAGACAAGATATTTCATGTTCAAACTGATTAACTTTATTGTTGCTCGTAAATATGCACACTTTTTGAATTTGACGCCTGCAACACCTTCCAAAAAAGTTGAGACAGGAGCATGTTTACTACTGTGTGACATCACCTTTTCTTTAAATACCATTTAGGAAGTGTTTGGGAACTGAGGACACTTAGGTCCCGTTTATACAACAACAATTTCAACTGAAAACGGTAAACTTTGGTTGCGTTTTGGCCGATCGTTTACATGACAGAGGCGTTTTGGGTGCCTGAAAATGCAATGTTTTGAAAACAGTTTCCAGAGTGCATTTTTTTGGAAACAGCTCCGTCTCCGTTGTCATGTTGACTTGCAATATGCAGTTCCTCTGAAAACGGAGACTTTTCACACATGCACATTACGCTTCCAGTCACTAGGAATGTGCGAGGAAGTCGACCATCACAACAACAATGGCGGACTCCCGAGCTCTGCTTGTGCTGCTCACCCTATTGAATTTATCAACGCTTCCCCATCATGCTGTAGATTTACTGTAGCAACTCCACCTCGTCGTCCGTCCAGACAAACGTTTGTGCGGTTGCCATTTTGTTTGTTTATATATTGCCGCTCTGTAGAAGGAAGCGCAAGCGTCACACCGCCAACTACTGGCCTGGCATGTATACTGCAACATTTTTGGTCATTTTTACAGATCCGTGTGCACGGCGATTGTTATCAAAACGTTACCGTCTAAACACAGAACTTTTTCAAATGAAAATGAGAAACGATTCTGTTTTCAGTGGATCGTTTTCGTGTAAACATGGCCTCATTGTTGAAGTTTTGACAGTGAAATTCTTTCCCTTTCTTGCCTGATAAAAGACTTTAGTTGCTCAACAGTCCAAGATCTCTGTTGCTGTATTTTGCACTTCATAACGTTCCACACATTTTCAGTGGTAATCAGGTTTAGACTGCAGGCAGGTTAGTCTAGTACCTTCACTCTTTTACTACGAAGCCAACATGGAACACATGCACAATGTGTCTAATTGTCTTGCTGGAAAAAGTAGGGATGTCCATGAAAAAGATGTTGTCTGGATGGCAGCAAATCCAAAACCTGCATGTACCTTGAGCTTTCATGGTGCCTTCATAGATGTTCAAGTTACCCATGATGCCATGGGCACTAACACACCCGTATACCATCACAGATGCTAATTTTGAACTTTGAGCTGGTAACAATCTGGACAGTCCTTTTCCTCCTTAGCATGGAGGACACAATGTCCATGATGGACTTTTTAAACCACAGCACACTTTTCCACTTTGTGTCAGTCCATCTCAGATGAGCTCAGGCCCAGAGAAATCGAAAAAGAAGAAAGAAGTTGCTTTTTAGCCTTGCCCCATCTGTACAGAGATTTCTCCAGATGCTTTAAATCTTCATGTTATCTGAATTTGATGTTATGGGTTATAGATGGTGAAATCTCTAAATTTGTTGCAATTGTGGTTGAAAAATCTTAAGAGTTTTTCACCAAGTGATGAACCTTGCGCTGTCCTTGCTTGATAACAATTGAGCCTTTCGAGGATGCTTATTTATACCCAATAATGATACTTTAATTTGTTACCAATTAACCTGTTTATCTGTGGAATGTTCCAGGTGTTATTGAGCATTCCACAACTTTTTTGAAACATGTTGCAGGCATTAAATACAGAATGAATGTATATTTACAAAAATACATTCATCTACGTTTTACACAATGTCCCAACTTTTTTGGAATTGGGGTTGTAAAATATGAACCTATTATGTCAGTAAATAATCCATTGAAGATCAGATTAAAACATGTCTCTTTAATAAACCATAGTGCTTTACAACACTGTGCGACAGCAGAGTAACAGGTACCTACCTTGTCAGACTGCTCCTTGTCTCAGGATCAGACTAGAACTAGACTAAAGGTCTCATAAATGACATTCTTCACTTGTTTGCATCTTTACTTACAAGTCTCTTGTTTCCCCTTGAGCAGACATGGGCATTTTACGGCCCCCTGGCCACATTCAGCCCTTTGGCAGTCCATGGTGGGCTCACGTGAGATCAGTCAGAAATTAGAAATCAAAGGCTAAACAAGTGCATGGCATGCACGCAGTTCAGCTGCATTGCTTTTATTTTGAAGGCAATTTATGTATGTGAGTGCATGCTTACGCACCCTCACGGTGTTTTTGACATGAGATGCTGAGTTAGTTGTTAGCCCTCAAAAATGTGAGTTTACAGTAAAAAAAAAGAAAGATTGATACAGAATTTTTAACAAGACATGAACAACTAAGTATTTGTATGCTAAAGTCAAAGGTAATGTGAGGTGGCTGATGCTTTCCTAGCCGCGCTTTGGAAAGCAGAGCTAAAGGGGTAAACAAACATGGCAGAACACCGGTAAGGTAAGACAACACGTTTACATGTCGTTTTCTATATGTTCTCTGACATTTATCGTAACGATATGAGGCGGTTTTTGTGGAGAAAAAGCTTGTTTAGTGGAGTAACTTTGCACTTGAAGGTTGCCTGTTCACTTACGTTTTAACAGGTCTGACGCTACTATGCGCCCCGGCTGTATCTAGGCTAACGGCTAACATGCTAACTATTATTTCTATGTCACTAGTCACTTGAAACAAATTTAGGACGATAGGAGACGGGTTGAAATAAACCGAAATTTCCCTTTAACATACCGCAAAACATACATTTTCTGTATGTTAATAATAAAATGAAATAGTGATGTAATGATTGGAGTTTTTACTATTTTTTACTGCTATATTTGACCTACTCCACATTTTAATGGTATTATTGTACCATGTATTCCTACCAGTAGCAGCTCAAAGCCATATAATTTACTACTTTTTATAAAGCGATAAAATTGATATTGAACAGAATTAAGCTCAGCCCATTGGTTCGGCTCTCCACAATAGTCCCAGTTTCTCATGTGCCCCTTGGAAAATTAATTGCCCACACCTGCCCTTGAGCCTCTCCACCCTTACTCTTCACCTCCAACTCTCTCCCTTCCCCTCTTCTCTTCACCTCTCTCCAGCCCCATACTCTCACCCCTCCCTCCCTGATGTGTCAAGCACATCCTCATTTTGTCTAAACAAAATTCACGCAAGTTTACACAAGCACAATCAAACAAAACAGTCAGGCTGTGGTTGAAACTTGCAAAAATGGCCCCGTGGCCTGTGTTTATGTAGAAATGTTGGCAGAGATCAATTGCATGTGGAGATGTCTCCATTTCTTCTTTCTCTCTCTCTGTCTTTCTCCCCTCCAGCCTGAAAATTAAATGCATCAGTCATATTAATAACATCTGCTAAACCATGAGATTTGCTTAAAACAGCATTAGGAAGCGAAATGAAAACAAAGCCCAGGGTGCAGCGAGGACACGACGACTTGTGCGGCACTAATACACCAGTATATTTACACAGGAACTGGAGGTTTATGTGTAGGCCAGCATGAAGTCAGCTTCAAGTTTGATTGCACTCTCATTCATGCACTATCCAGGGTACATTAAGTGAAAATGATGGCCATGAGATGATAGGGCATTTAGAAAGGATTTGGGGGCAGCTCTGCAGTTATCGGGATTCAATCCCAAAAACATTTGCAAAGTGGAAAACTCTATGGAATTATAATTTGGTAATTCCCAGGTTTTGGTAAGGTTGGAATCTTGGATATGGGTTAGTTTGGTGGGGCGTGAGTGTAAATCACACTGACCATAATCCTTAAATCAAAATGGTCTGGGAAAGCTGGAATTTTGGAACTGAACCTTTTGGTGCGCCTCCATCTACAATGGGCTGAATTTAAGTAAACTTCAGCCCCTGAATGCTTACAGAGTTTCATTTGCTTCATGTGACTGGACTTAAAAAGCTAAAAATCACATGGCAACCCCCAAATGAGTAGTTTTCGGTCTAGAAGCATGACTCCAAGCCCTCGGACATCATGCTGGACATCACAGCTCAAAGACTGAACCAAGCGTAAAAGTTATGTAATTGTGTTGTTAAAATGGTGCTGGGAGGTGCAGAGGCACACCTCAGAGAGGTAAGGGGTACCATAGAGTCAGCAGTTGGCAAGTGTTTGGCAAAGACTCTAAAGGTGCAGACACACCAAACCATCATCAAAGAACTAGCGACGACGAAAGCCAATTGTTGCATCGTCTACGTCGCCTCACGTCGCCCTGTGTCAGTTGCATTTGAACACACTACACGGACTACATCTGACGGCCAAGTGGCACTTACGTTCTGTGCCTGCGTGAGAGAGAGTGGAGTGAGAGAGTGGTACATCCTGACAGCTGAGGTATTACCTATCTGTGCAGCCAAGCACCGCAGCACCTCCACGGACTATTACATCCAGACAGTCCCGGTGTTTCCTCCGCAGGCTCCACTTCACTTAGCTGCCCGATAAACCCTCTGCTTCTTCCCACTTTAAGCTGAATAACAAACCAGGGCTCGGTGCTCCGGTTGGATCCAAACAGAGAGCCGGGGCTACAGGGTTGCCAACTCTCACGCATCTGGCGTGTGACACATGCATTCACCTTCCATCTCACGGTCTCACTCTGCCCAATCAATTCTCATGCCAGCGACGAAAGCTGGAAGAAAGGCTGGCAGCTGAGTATTTTAAATTTATTTCAAACAGCCGGCGCGCCGGGTGGGCGGAGTTGAAGTCTGCAGCCAGACTTCAGAGAGGGGGGAGGAGAGGAGAGGGGCAGACCCCGCCTGACCGGCATACCGGTTGAGTGAAATGGAGTGCAGCCAAATGTTTCTGTGGAAAACTACTCTCTGATTGGTGCGCAATCCATATTTGTGCTTTGATTGGGCAGCTCTAGTCTCACAGCCGGGGAGGACGTGAAACGGCCCGTAGTCAACTGACTACGGCCGACTACGGGCCGTTTCACGTCCTCCCCGCCGCGTGAAACGGCCCGTAGTCAACCGACTACGGGTCGTTTCACGCGCCGGGGAGGACGTGACTTTTCAAGTGAACTGAGAGACTCTTGACTAAACTTGAAGGAAAGTAAATCAGCTCACTGGTAGTTTGATGTCTTCAGTAGCGCCCCGACTGCATACTGGATGTCCACTGGGTCCGTCGCATGCCGGACGTCAATATCCACTAGAACTTTAGCTTTAACAGCCGGATCGCGAGATCATAATGTCACACGATAATTTGCTGGAAGTATAAAGCAGGGCTGGACTGGGACAAAAAAATGGCCCTGGCATTTTTGGCCATGGCGGCCCAGTATGACTGGTGAAATACCATACGCACACTTATGCTGTTACCAAAATTAAAATAAATCTCAGTAGTGCCCTATGTGTCCTGGAAGAGAGTACCAAAGCTAGAAAATCAATGTGCTTATTCACTTCTCATATACATCCTGGTGGTAGTAGATGGCCCCGGAGTACACAATGCCTATGGTGAAAGCACTTGCCAAAGAAACTCTACAAGATTTATCATTTCAATTTTTAATAAAATGTGTGCAAGTACAAATAAGATACATAAATGTCGGCATTTTTTTGTCCAGTCCAGCCCTGTACCCAGGTCATTGAAAGTCCTTGAATTTATCTATTTCTGTATGAAATTGCATGAAGATAGGATTTTGCCGTGTGAATTTCAAAATGAACTCTGACCAAAGTTGGCAACCCTGGGGCTAGCTCAGAGACTAGCGGAGGCTAACTGGCTGTGCTTCCCTCCGCTCCGCTAGCCGCTCCCAGCTAGCTCTGCTTGTTATTCAGGTTAAAGAAGAAGCAGCGGGTCTGTCGATCAGCTGAGTGAAGTGGCAAGCAGATTCACTCACTACAGGGACGAGGAAATAGAACCTGAACAGCCAATCAGAGTGATCTCTCTCACTGACAAGCTCCGCTGCTGATTCAACATGCTCAATTGACCGAAAAGCCGCTGCCGCCGCCGAAGTGCTGACGGTGCGGGACGCTCACCGACGGCCCGACTTTGGTCGACGGCCGACCGTCGGCTTGGTGTGTCAGGGCCTTAATAGTAGCAAACATTAACTACAGCAGTATGTCTTCAATTCTGCACTGTGCACAAGTGCGTTCGCTCTATCCTCTGTTTCTGGCCTCCCTGCCTCTTAAATGAGCTCAGTAACTCTGTAACTGAAGGAGCATCAGTGCTGGTGCCTGTTTTGTTCCCGGTTTTTAAGGTACCCTTGGAGTTGATCTCCTTTCTCCTAAAATACATGTAGGGGTTGCTTCCAAAAACAGATATGAGAAGGAGAAAGATGAATGTAGGAGGTATTTTTGTGGCTTGCTCTCTACAGTGGAGAGAGAGGCAGACAAGCAGACAGATAGGAGAAGCAGACAGACAGGAGGACACAGAGTGTTAAGAGTGTCACATACAGATGCATTTCTTTACTTATTACAGAAGTGATCATATGTGTCTGACTTTTTCTTTGTCAGTACAACAATAAAGCTGTATGAAGTCACATCTTACAATGGATTTAAAACTAGATCCTTGGCTTTTGACCCACCTGCGACTAGGGTTGGGTAGATACATTTAAGGTACCGACTGAGATAACCCAGTACCAAGTAGTATCAAAACTTATCTAGTCAGACATTACCTGCATTCGGTCCTCTTCACACCAGGGGTCTGATCTAGGACCGTGCTGACTCCCTGCCGGATCAGATCTCTCCTCCTGGCAAATGATCAGTATAACACCTACCCACTAAGCACAAGCTAATGCAGCAGCAGAGGCCAGCATCCAAAACTGGGCTCCCACCAACTTCCCCTGATGCAGAGCTCACACTCCTGAGGCCAGAGGTGCCATTGGTAGGAATTCCTTTAGGGGGGCTGACATCACTGTCATTAAGAGGCAGTGGTACACTCATTTCTTAAGCCACCACAAGTGATATCTTGTGAAACTAGACAAGGTAAGGTATCCAATGGTACACAACATGTCAGGATAGCTTGTCGGGAAGGGGGCTGAATTATGCTCCACATTTAGGCTAATTTTGGCAAAGAAACAACTGGCATGGTCATTTTTAATGGGGTCCTCGAACTGTCACCTCAAGGTATCTAAATGAATATGGGTTCTATGGGTATCAATCAATCAATCAATCAATCAATCATTCAATCCATCCATCTGTCCGTCCGTCCGTCCGTCCGTCAGTCAATACATATACCTGAATTGGAGAGTGAAGCCAAGTGATTAAACACTGTAATGTCAGATGAGCCTTTTAATACTGGTGGAATAAAAGGTTCCATGGACAGTTGAAGATGAGAACAGAGACAGAGTGGGAGAAGAAAGTTAAACAGATGTTTGTTTTTGTGTCTTCAAGCAGCTTAGAATCACTTAGCACAGCAAATCTAGATACAGTTAATGACTTAGTTTTCAGTGGCGAGTTGGTGTTAATGGTAATGGTAAATGGACCTGCATTTGTATAGCGCCTTTCTAGTCATCTTACCACTTAAAGTGCTTTTAACACTAAGGGCCCTATTTAGATGGTCTAAAACGCAAAGCGCCAGGCGTGCGGCACATGGGCGTGTCCCAGTCACTTGCTAGTTAGACAGCGCGTTTTCAGACTGTGCGCCATGGCGGAGAGTCTAAAAGGGTTGGACTTACTCTGTGAATTAGTCATGGGTGTGTTTTGGGCGTATCATTCAATAAGCCAATCAGAGTGTCACCTCTCATTCCCTTTAAAAGAGGCGCGATTGGAGCACACGGCGGAGAGCTAGTTTGATGGTGGACCTACCAACTGGAAAGAGTGAGCGTTTTATAGCTGATCTGCAGTTCGGGATCGAACTGCTGATCTTTTGATTGGTGGACGACCCACTCTACCTCTGAGCAGCAGCCGCTCAGATTGTATAAATAATAGATATAGCTACTGTAACGTTACCCATTGGTTTGTAGACTGCTGTTTTGAAGCCTTGATTTCAGCATTTCGGCTGTTGCTGTCTTGTTTCTTTGGGAGCCAGAAGTGACTATATTTGGATGAGGGGTTGGAGCTGTGGAAGAGTGAGGGTAGATCTGACTCAAAGACTAGCGATGCCCCGCAGAGAGCCTGTCACTCAAGTGGCCCCACCATAAATATGTGTAACTTTGGGCCTTGATAAAATGTAAACAGGTGAGTTATAAAAAGAAAATGTCATAAAAGTTGAAATAAGACGTTTTTGCACCAGTCTGTAAACATGTTTAGTTCTGCTGTAAAGTTGGGCATTTTAACATGGTGGTCAGTGGGGATTGACTCTGTTTTGGAGCCAGCCTCAAATGATCAAATGCAGTTTTTGGCACTAGCTGACCTCATTTTCAGCAGCAGAGGTTGCTGCTTGGTGTTAACACCTGTTAAAGCCCTTACAGCCTCACCATTAGGGATGACTGACTGCAACTGAAAAGGTTGAACCCCTACTGCTCACAACTACTAGCTATGTTGGGCAGAGACAGGCTAGAAGGCAATACATTATGAACCTCCCTCCCCACAACACAATGATATCGCAATTGGGGCACCTGCGCCCAACAATATTTGTAGCTTTCTAAAACTTAGGATCTGCCATATCACCCAGTGACAGACCAGGAGTGCGGAGGTCAGATAGTATTAAGGATGTCAGTGTGTCAAGCTGTCCTTTCCATTCTTCACACAATAGTTTTGTATAGTATATACATCATGAACACCATGAATGTCTTCCAGTATAGACTGCTCAAAGTGTGCAAATATTATATATGATTATCTTGTCTCCCCTTTCTGCAATGGCGGACTATCCACCCCACTGTAAGTATGGCCTTTTAGAACAGGTAGGTACACTTTCCCACTGGACAAAAAAAAAAAAAAAACACTAACATCCACTAATATCTGGCCTTTGTCTTTAGTGGGAAAAGTTACAATCTGCATTTGCTCCTAAAAAATGACTCTTCAATAGTCACAGGTATTTAACGGCTCCAGCTCCAATCAGCTCAGATCAACAGTGATGGAAGTATGACACTCTGGACACACTAATTTTAGCCTCTTTTTGAGAGTGATGCAATAAAGGGTCACCACAAAGTACCATCCATCTACGTCCAAGCAGCACTGAAACATCATTCAAAAATAGTCAGCATCGAGTTTGAAAGAGAGACAGAATAAGTAAAGTATAAGTATAAAGACATAACCAGCATAACATTTTCACTGGCCTTCATGCAGCTCTCCACTGTTTACTAACCATTGTCCGGTGTGTTTGTGATGTTGAATGTGATACCAGAAAAAATGTGATACCAGAAAAAAAAAACAGAAAAACAAACTCATCTTCAAGGCGTTCGGGTACTGGCAATGGGAAAGGAGATAATCTCCTATTTTTAATGGAGGTTTAAATAATCCACGTATTTGCACTAACTTTGTTTGAAAAATGGTATTATGGTCATATACTGCATATGTCCTGGCTTGATAGTAACAATTAGGTAGAAGCAAGTCTAAGCTTGGGTAGAACAAGGTTGAGCATTGTACTCACAATGTAGCGTGAGTTGTGCATTCATTCCTTCTTAGAGGAGCTATGTGTCTTTTTGTCTTTGTTTCTCTCTGTCTGTCTTTTCTACCTTTCTTCTCCACAGTATGTTTTTGTTTGTATAACCTGTCTGCACTGTCCGCAACGCCAACCCCAGAACCTCAGAGCCTCAGACTAAACACAATGAAAGTCATCCTGGTCAGGCACTGGGTCCACACACACACACACACACACACACACACACACACACACACACGGCCAGCCCCATTTGATCCCTATTAAAGCCAGTCAAGGGTGTTACATGTTTGCAGTTCACTTCAGCCCCATCAAAATGCCCCATTGGAAATTCACTGGCCTTTCAGCGGCACAGTGGGGTACTATAAAACACCTGGGCACCACTACATGCACATACCACACTCACACACACTGTAGATGCTCATGTTGTCAGGCCCTCGTTACCACTGAGTGCCAGCAATTTGATTCAGCTCCAGGATCACATGCCTGTTGGGACACTCTGTCTGCTCTGTGTGAGTGTGTTTGTGTGTGCACATGGCCCTCATATTCCTGGCTCTGGTGTCATCCCGATCATCAGACGTCTCCCAGCACAACTTTCACTAACACATGTTTGGTTATGAAGCCTATATGGCTGCTATATCACCACGCCACACGACCAACTTTATCTCTCTCTGCGTCTCTCCATCCCAACAGATGTGGATGAGTGTGTGGACAACAACGGTGGATGCCAGCAAGTTTGTGTCAACACCATGGGGAGCTACGAGTGTCAGTGCACAGATGGCTTCTTCCTCAGCGACAACCAGCATACCTGCATCCACCGCTCTGACGGTAAGACTGGGACAGAGACAGATAGTCCTGTGAGAGCTGTGTTCTTCCACTGTCCCCAGAGCTTTATTTCAGGGTTAGATAAAGCTACCTGATGCATGTTGCTTAATCTTTAACTAAAAACAGGGATGAGATTGCTTTAGAGCAAATGGATCCGTTTGCTAGAATGACCTGAGAATGTGACAAAGCATGCATTTATTATAGGTGGAGTGAATTCATGCCGAGTCATTATAAAGAGATGCTACTTTGCTTTAGTTGGTGCAAAATTAAAGGAAAGCTGTTTGTCCCACTGCTTTATGCTGGATGTGTCAAAGACAGTTCAATGCAGACATTTAGTCTGACTTAATTAGTCCTTCCAAAGCCCAGCCCCTTCAGTGCTCTAATAACAGCATAGCTAGCTTGAACATGGCAGAATTTTGGTCAACTTTTCTCCTTCCTGTTATACCTAGATATGCTATGTGCTAGTTAAAGCCCCCCTCCAGACAGTTTTACTTCCTATTTAACAGTTAAGGTTCTCTCTGTCTCACACAGACATTGTGCCATTACCACAGCAATTAGACTGAAGCTACAGTAGCTTGGTGAACAGCAAAATTGCACTTCATTTCATTAAACTTACTGTTTATCGGGGTAAAAATCAGACTCCAATACACAAAAATAGACCTACTCTCTTTTTCACTCGGTGTATTCTTTACAGTCTCTTCCTGCTGCAGTTATTGGTTGTTGTTGTAGTGGTGGGGCACTGTTTTAATGCTGCAACACCGAGGAACTGCACCACTGCACGCAGGCTACAATCCACTGCAGTTATAATCCAGTTATAGGACATTTTGGAGGTGCACCGTCCACTAGCATCAGCCCCCACTTGTGATTCTTCATATTTTTATGCCTCTGTGCTGGCGACAGCCATGGCTAGAGGCATACCTTTGATGCTTATCTGTCTGTCCCATCTTTGTGAGCACAATATCCCAAGAGCATCTCAATGGGGATTCTTCAAATTTAGCACAATTTGTCCACTTGGATTCATGATCTGATTAGATTTTGGTGGCCATGGGTCAATGGTCAAGGTCACTGTGACCTTGTCTGTCTTATTCACATGAATGCAATATCTCAAGAACAGCTTTTGGGAATTTTTTCAAATTTGGGACAAACATCTACTTGAATATATTGATAAACTGATTAGATTTTGGTGGTCAAAGGTCAAGGTCACTGGAGCATCACAGTGTTCTTCAAAAACACCTTTTGAGGCATTACTCAGTGTCATATCACAGGAACAGAAGAGGAAGTATTTGGTCAGATAATTAATTGGTGACACTACTCTTGGGTGTCCACCTTGAAACTGTGCTAATTGTACAGATCTTCTGTGTTGCAGTGGGGAAAATGTGTGTGACTCATCTGTGTTTTCACAGACATGGATGTAAACTGCAAGAGAAGCTTCATTGATGAGGCATACAACTGTGGGTGGTAATTTTAGTTTTTCCATATAAAGTTTTAAAGTTTGAACAGGGCTCAATGGGACTTTCACTGTGACAGCGGCATTCATGTGATAACAAGCTACCTGTGCTAACAATGGATCAGAAGTATGCAACAACATTTTTTGTCAACACTAGATGTCAAACAACAGCCAGAGACTGTGTTGTATTAAGTATCTGTGAGCTGTAAATTCACCACTTCTTAGCAGAAGAGACAAGACTGTTTTCTCAGAGAGTAGTGCATAAGTCAAGAGCTCTCACTCTGCAGCAAAATCTGTATAGCAAAACATCCCCAGAGGAACACTGCACAGCACAAGGACCAGAAACAAACAACTGCTCGATTTGAAGTAATCTCAGCCAACTGAGGGGTCTCTGACTGATGATTTGCCTACTTTCAAGGGGCAGCCCTAATATAGGCATATCTTAAGTTGGCTAATGTTAGCAAACACTAGCCAGATACCTTAGCTTGCTAACATATTGCCACATCAAGAGGAGTTAGCCTCATTTCAGATCAACATCAGCCAGATTTGCTTCTTCCTTATTTCCAACCGTTAAGACATTTGGAAAAGGACAGACAACTTAGTTGCTGACATGTTCTTAAAATGACACAAATTATCATTAGTCAGATCAAGGCTAACATCCCTTTGTTTGCATTATCTCTGTAAGGCTAACATTACATGCCTTCTGGAAGTAGCTGTTAACTGTAACTGTTAGGTTCCACAAGAATACAGGGCTGGACCCAGAAGCAGACACCGACACTGAGGTTTCCAAGAATTAACAAAGGGGTTTTATTGGCGTGACAGAACAAAAGGCGAGCACGAGGAAGCCGCTCCGCGTGCTGGGGGAAAATCTTGATCCCAGAAAAACAAACCAAAAAGGACAAAAGGCAGGTGAGGGAACAGGCAGGCGGGAGGCAGACAGGCAGGCATGCAACAGGGGAAAACACGAGGATCGCGTAGGGAGACTGAATACTCTGGCGAGGATTGGATGGACAGCTGGGGTTCTTATACTGCCAGGGGATGATGATGATGATGAACACCCGGTGCTGCCTGCCGGGGAAGCCACGCCCCAGCCACACACACTCACAGGGAAAAAACAATTAGAGGGACAAAAACAGGGGAACACAGGAAGGAATTCTGATACCACCATGACACTAACTTTCTGAACTAAAGATAGACTAACGTTAGGTCAGCACCATGGTCTGTAGTCAGTCATAAATACATACAGTACTTTCCTGATTTCCAGAAGGGTAAAAGGAGACACATACCCAGCAGTGCAGGAGCAATGTTGACTGATAGTCTCAAAATCTTTGGTCTCTCGAGACTGGGAGCTCCCATTTGCATCTTTTTGCCTTTTTAAAGAAAGATAACATTGTGAATATATCTGTCCATCACATACTGTAGTCCTTGCTGCCAGCTTGTTAACCCTATGGGCCCGAACGACGCATAGTGCGTCCAAATTCACACCTATTCTTCTCTATGGATTTTCTCCGTGACCATTCATCATAGTGAGAAGCCACGCATATCACGTGAAACAGCGGAATTGTAGCTTTCCGACAAGGCCAAGCACTTGTCGGTAGTCCAATGTTTTCACAGCGAAAAAGAATGATAAATTTACACTAAAATTATGTATAACAGAGCTTTCATACAGCTTTGCACACACATTACTCTTGGATGGATTACTCGTGAACGCAGGCTCGCACAGAAATGCCACGCATATCACATGAAAGTGCAGGAGCAGAGCTTTCCAGTGATGCCACACACATCATTGTACTGTCATCTCATCACGCTATAAATCCAGATCAATTGTCTACAAAATAAAAACCTGACGAATTTCTTTACAATCCATTATACAGATCTTGTTATCAGTTACTTCATATAGTGAGGAATATCGTATCTTACCACGTCTTAGGCTTGCGTGTGTTTCTCCCTGTCTATCCACATTTGTAGTCCAGCTTTCAAGATGCAAATATCTCCATATTGTCCAGTTGACACTCCATCAAACTTTGTATGACAAGACCAGTGACTTCACCTTAGCGCACTCAGACAACTGTAGCCTAATTATGCATGTATGACAGGGCCGTAGTCACCATATACATTGAGGGGGACATGTGTCCCCCCCAATGCCCAAAATGCCCCCCCAGTATATAACTGAAACTGAAAAACAACAAAAAACTTTGTTTATTGCAAACAAAGTGGCAAATATTATCTTGGAGGACATCATTGCACTTGGTTGACTATTTTTCTATTATCTTAGATGTAAATATTGCATGTTTATTTCAGATGAAACACATTTTTGACTTGTGAATGAGTCAATGGAATTTCTTGCAATAATGAAAAAATACTGGCAATCATGTCCGCCTGGCACAAACCACATGTTTTGGACAGCTGTGAAGTGACAGAATGTCCCACCATCATGGTTCTTATATTGCCAGATTCCAGAGAGTCTCCCCTCTTCATATATGGCAGAATATGTCATTTTCCAACTTGCTATGGTGAGATACATGTAAAAATGTAAGAATTTAGTCACACAGATTTGTTTTTTTCATTGATATAAAAATTAATATAAAATACAGGCACATAGGACATGGAATGATGGCAAATCTGGATAGCCCATATTGTCCTGAAAAAAAACAAGATATAGCATGTGTATGTAGCCTTTATATATATATCTGTGATATGAGCTTAAAAGTAAAGGCAGTAAAAATACCTCAAAAACGCCTAGGGCCCATAGGGCTAAAGCGATAGGCTATTGCAGGTTGCCCAGAGCAAAGGAATAACAGGGGGAAAATGGGAGAAACTTCAGGAATGGCAGTTGAGGAGGGAACCCTCTCCCCTATCGGACAGATGTGCAATATGTGTGTACAGAATAACCAACATAATAAAATGACGGTATAGATAATCATATGACAAAATGATACATAGAATGTATGTTTGTGAGAGATAGAGAGGTAAAACAAATAGGCCTATCAGTCAATCAGATACAGGGGTCTGTTTGATCACTTACATGTTTATCCTCTTGAACATGAAACTCCGTCAGCCTTGAAATAGATTGCCCGTTATTCACATCTCGCTCTACACTGATCGTGTGACAGGCTTTCTAGATCACAAGGAGACGTGGGATTTGAGGGCACCGACATCATGCCGCTGGCTTGTTCGGTTGCCCTCAACACCCACAGTGGCGTTACATTTATTAAAATCATTTGACCCAACTACCTCGCCATCCCAGACCCATTGCGCCAGTCACGTTTAATTTATGGGCTCAATGTGCAGCAGCGAGGGGTGCTGAAGGAGCGGTGATCCCGAGGTTAGGAGGGGTTGCCTTCTCCTTCCCTCTAACGCTCACACACGCATTCTCAAAGCACAATGCTCACATGCATGCTGCCATGAATGAGGACAGTGTGGCAGTCTAGTTCAAAGACAGATGAGAGGACAGTCATCTGTCATTTTTGCAACGGCACAGAAAGGAGACGCCAGAGGAATGTGGCGAGGGATGAAGACCAAGAGGGAGGAGAGAGAGATCAAATACAGGAGTGACCTCTCCTTAATCCTCTCCCTCTCTCCCCTGATGCTCACAGTGCTGCTGTGGTCAGTGTGAAGGCATGTTAGGAGCCAGTGTCAGGATGTTAGCGGATTCTCTGTGGACACATTCAGAGAAGGAGGTAAAAAAGATGCAGAAATAGAAGTGTGTTTGCTCACTGGAAACCCCATAAACCAGCATGTGAATATATCTCCCTTTCCCTCTCTCTCCTCTCCTCATATTAAAAATTATTTCTGACAGGAGTTCTCATTTTCTATGGTGGATAAGGAAAATTGTACCACAGAATGAGTCCACAAATTACTCAAATGCAAATTGAATTGCCAAATTCCATAGATGAATTTCCCTTTTTAACACAAAAAAATCATTCAAATTCCTTATTCTTAAAAAAAAAAGGCAAAAGCATTTTTGTACATCCAAATAAATGTCAAAAATCTACATATTTTCAAAACAGTTACTATGTCAACACGTGTAATTCCCGCTCCTGTCAGAAGGATGGTCATTGTAAACAGGCAGTGAAGATGCTTGTGGTGTATTCCCGTTGCCCGGCTCTGGCAGGCTGTTCTGAGCCTTTAACCACCGGCACAGAGCCCCCCTCATCCGCAGATCCTCAATCAGACACTTGTCTCCCTTCCTCCTCCTGCACAGGAATAGCAGCAGCATCCCAGTGTCCCACAGGAATCTCCTTGCATATTTTTTCCATCTTCTCTTCCATGGCCTGCTTCTCTCCCCTCTACATCTTGTCTCTTTTTTTCGCTCTCTTGATTTCATCTACCAAAGGTTCCATATGATAGGACCTCTTATGCTCCCACCTGGCTGTCTGAAGACAGTGGGCCAATCTAACAACATACAGGGAGTCACAGACATATTGTATAATATTAAGCTCACACAATTTTGTTTACTGTAAATAGTTATGTAAGTAGAAAATGAATTGATCTCCAAAAGGCATGAAGTTAAAGATGAAACATGCTTTTCAACATTTTAAGCAGGATCAGTGAATTATTTTTGTTTTATACAATTTAGAGTGAAAAAAAGCAAAGGAGCACTACTCACAAGTTTAGGCATCCAAGACATTTGAGCTCTCAGACAACTTTTACCAGGGTCTCAGACCATAATCAAGCCAAGTCAAGTCAAGTCAAAATTTATTATAGCCCAAAATCACAAGAAGATGCCTCAGTGGGCTGTACATAAAAACACATAAGCAAATTACAAATAACACAACAAATAAACAAACAAAACAAACAAAAATAAATAAACAAACAAAACAAAATGAAAACAAAGCAAAAACAAAAAAAAAAACATTGGCACTTGTATATGTAAAGTAGTAGATAACCATGATGTAGTAATTAAGGAAAGAGACTATGTGATGTTAAGGCAGATGCAAAAAGGTGTGTTTTGAGTTTACCTTTGAAGGAATTGACTGTGTTGGCTTCATGGATTTGAATGGGAAGGCGGTTCCAGAGGAGAGGGGCGCAGTATGAGAAGGCTCTACCACGTGCTGATGATTTATTAATTTTGGGGATGGGTAGGAGACCGACATTATAGGATCGTGGAGGCCTGATTGGTAAACGTGGAGTAAGTAGAGATGATAAGTAGGATGGTGCAAGTCTGTGTAATATTTTCTAAGTTAAAAGCAGACTCTTGAAGTCCGATCTAGTGTGTACAGGGAGCCAGTGTAATGAAATGAGAACAGGGGTGATATGGTCAAAATTTCTGGTTCTGGTTAATATCCTGGCAGCAGTATTCTGAATGAGTTGTAGTTTCCTAATGGTTGAATTTGGTAAGCCGGAGAAAAGTGTATTGCAATAATCTAATCGGGATGAGACAAAAGCATGTTTGACGACATCCATTGTTTGATTTCTTGTGTGCACTGTTCTTGATGAATCAGTTGATGAGAGGTGTCAGGCTTGATGGATATGTAGAGCTGAGTATCATCTGCGTAGAAGTGGGAGCCTAATTTGTATTTATTGATTAATTAACCAAGGGGTAGCATTTAAATAGTAAAGAGAAGGGGACCAAGCACAGACCCTTGTGGTACACCATAATTGACCTTTTGGCGTTCTGAAGAGCAGTTATTATGAAAAACAAAGTGAGATCTGTCAGTAAGGTAGGATTTGAACCAGGCGAGAGCAGAATCGGTGAGTCCTATGTAGTTTTCTAGACGGTGAAGTAGAATATGGGGATCAAGTGTATCAAACGCTGCGCTGAGGTCTAGTAGCAGCAGTACTGAAGCTGAGTCAGAATCGGAGGCGAGTAGTAAATCGTTGACCACTTTGATTTCCGCACTATGGAATTTTCTGAAACCGGATTGATGAGGGTTGTATAGATTATTGAAGGAGAGGTGATCAGTGAGTTGTTGGGCTACTGCTTTTTCTAGGATTTTTGAAAGAAAGGGGAGATTTTTGTAATTGGTCTGTAATTATTGATCACATCAGGGTCCAGGTTATGTTTCTTGAGTAATGGCTTGATTACGCCTGTTTTAAAAGATGCAGGTACTGTTCCAGTGGTAAGAGAGATATTAATTATATGTAGTAGTAGTGGGCTAAAAATTGGGAAGAGGTCCTTAATGTACTTAGAGGGAACAGGATCAAGTAGGGAGGTAGTGGAATTGGAGGAGAAAACCAGTTTAGAAAGAGTTTCATTGGAAATTGTCTCAAAGTGGGTGAGTTTGCAAGGTGACGACAGGTCATATGAAACCGCCATGTCCTGGGTGGGAGATGGGAGAGAGGATATTACTTTTCTAATATTGTCGATTTTAGTGGTGAAAAATTCTATGAAATCAGAAGCGGTATGAGGAATATTACACATAGGGGATGGTTTACATGTTAATTTAGCTACAGTGTCAGAGAGAATTTTTGAGTTATTTTTATTATTTTGTATAAGTTCAGAAAAGTAAGCTGTTGTAGTGGCATGAAGAGTGTGTTTATATTCACAGAGGCTGTTTGACCATTCATGCCGAAAATTATTTAGCTTAGTTGATCTCCATTTATGCTTGAGCTTTCTGGATTTTTGTTTGATAAGCCGAGTGTTTTGATTGTACCAGGGGGATGGTTTTGGTCTAATTTTTCTGTTATAGAGAGGGGCGACTGAGTTAAAAGTATCCAGTAGTGCAAAATTGAAATTTTCCGTGAATTCATTTAGGCAACAGGACTGATCCACGGTGGTGATAGTTGATGTGAGTTTCTCAGCAAGTTTATGAACAGTGGATGACTCGGTGCGTCGGGGAGTATAGATTTTAGAGTGGCTAATATGACGATTAGAGATGAATGTAATTTTAAAAGTAAAGAAATAGTGATCTGAAAGGGCAGGTAGGTGTGGTGAGATAGCTAGATCTGTGAAAAAGAGGCCGCGTGTAAGGATCAGGTCAAGTGTGTGACCATAGAAGTGAGTGGGTTAATTGAGTTGTTGTGTCATGCAGTAGAATCAATTAGATCTAGAAAAGCTTTACTGAGTGGTTCAGATTTATCGTTAATATGGATATTAAGATCTCCCATAAATAAAAGATTATCAGATCGTGTCAGCATGTCACAAAGAAAGGTAGAAAACTCTGATAAAAACTGTGAGTAGGGCCCTGGTGGTCGATATAAAAAATCAGTTTGTTAGGACTATGACTTGTTCACAATCATTGTTAAGAAAGGCCAGCAGCCATGGGCTCTGCTAAACAGCTGCTAAGCACTCTACAAACTAAAATAACTGATGTCCACAAAGCAGGAGAAGGCTATAAGAAGATAGCAAAGTGTTTTCAGGTAGCTGTTTCCTCAGTTCTTAATGTAATTAAGAAATGGTAGTTTCCACAGAAACTGTGGAGGTCAAGTTGAGATCTGAAAGAAGAAAACTTTCAGAGAGAGCTGTTTGTAGGATTGTGAGAAAGGCAAAACCAAAACCTCAAATCAAAACCTCCATTTGACTGCAAAGGCCTGCAGGAAGATTTATCAGACTCTGCAGTGGTGGTGCACTGTTCTACTGTGACACCTGTACAAATATGACCTTCATGGAAGAGTCATCAGAGGAAAACATTTCCTGTGTCCTCACTACAAAATTCAATGTTAGAAGTTTGCAAAGGATCATCTAAACAAGCCTGATGCCTTTTGGAAACAAGTCCTGTGGACTGATGAAGTTGAAATAGAACTTTTTGGACGCAGTGAGCAAAGGTATGTTTGGAGAAAAATAGGATGCAGAAGTTCATGAAAAGAACACCTGTCCAACTGTTAAACACGGAGGTGGATCGATCATGCTTTGGGCTTGTGTTGCAGCCAGTGGCACGGAGAGTGGCTTCTACAACAGGACAATGATCCTAAACACACCTTGAGATCCACATTGGACTATCTCGGGGGTGCAAGCTAAAGGTTTGGCCATGGCCCTCACAGTCCCCCAACCTAAACATCATTAAAAATCTGTGGATAGATCTCAAAAGAGCAGTGCATGCAAGATGGCCCAAGATTTAATAGAACTAGAGGCCTTTTACAGAAAGAATGGGTGAAAATCCCCCAAACAAGAACTTAAAGACTCTGAGCTGGATACAGAAAGTGTCTAGAAGCTGTGATACTTGCAAAAGGGGGCGCTATTACATACTGACCATGCAGGGTGCCCACAACTTGACTCCTAGTGCAAAATGTCTTTTACCACAACGTTAACTGTAACCCTTTATAACCACTGTGAAATACATAAACATTCATCACTGCGTAATGGGTAACATGAGTGATTTAGAACACATTTAAACACAGTTGTCTTCGGCTTATGGCCTTAAACGCATAGTCTCACGGCATGCCAGGAAACTCCACCCATTCAGCCCCAACATGCTACAATGTGTTCAGTGCACAATGACAGTGTTGTTTATCGGCCTAAAACGAATTAGGCAAAATCAGCTTTATAAATTTTAGTCAAATTAACTCAAAACTCAACAAATGTTGATTTAACATAAAAAAAAGTATGTCAAGCTTACAAGAGATCAGTTTTAGTGTCAAGTGAACAGAAGGGTTTTATGTCATTGAGTGGGTTTACATGGACAGTTTAATTCTCTTTTCAGTGGGAATGAAAGTTCATTCCTATTAAAAGTGATCTTGAAAAACACCTAATTCAGAATGAAAATGGTCAATGCGATTGAAAATTCATTCAAGGGGCAGGAATATTCCATTTCTAATTCCGAATGAAAGAATTTCTCGCACTTAAAGTTAAAGTTCAAGTCCCACTGATTGTACTTGTATACACTCATTCCTCTTTAAGTTAATTCCAGTCTTTCTGCGCATGCTCGTTTCCTTGCCCTTCTGGCGCGATGATGTATACAGTATAGCACGCACGACTGGTATGCGGCAACGGGCTGAGATAGAGCAGTCGGACTCGTTGCACTTGCCGGTTTCCATTCGCCAAAGCATGGTCTTCTGCCTTCCTTCTCCTTCTTAACAGACGACGCATTAGCAGAACAAGGATGTTGTCGTACTACTGCTTCGAGAATATAAGCGAAACAAGCCCGAAAAAGGCACTAAGAACGGCGTCGCCAAGCATCATGTAATCCTGAATGAGGACTACAATGCTTTCTTCCGGTAAACGTAAACACATAACATCCACCCCGCCCCCTATCCAATCAGAAACCTTCCCTGCCCCAAACCTTGCGCGGACCCGAATAAAGGTGATTAAACTGATCTCCCATTTAAACCCTCATTCAGAATGAATATTTCCCTTGTAAACTACCTGGAAAAACTTTAATTACGAATGATTTCATTCAGATTTATTTAAACCATCATGTAACCACACCCATCGTGACAATCTGGGACATCCATGTAGACATTAAAATTATGCGTCATGGATGGATTGGGGTTTACAATGTACTACTGTTAATATAGGCAGTATAAAATAATGGAAGTAGCCACCATGACGTCACCTCTTGGTTTGTAGAGTCCTGTTTTGAAGCCTCGAGTTTGGCATTTTGGTTGTCACAGTCTTGGATTTTTTGAGCCAGAAGTGAGCTGTAGAGGAGTGAGGGCTGGATGTAACTCTCAAACTCCTTTTTGACTGCCTGTTCAAGGTGGGAATTTTGTGCCATTATTCCACCTCACCAGTCTTTATGAAATTTATTTATTTATTTTACCTTTATTTTACCAGGTTAGTCCATTAGATCAAGGTTAGATCATTGAGCTCAATGATCTCATTTTCAAGGGAGACCTGGCCAAAACAGCAGCAGCAAAAAAAGTTACAGACAAGACACAACACAACAAATACATTAAAAGTAGTATGAATCCAGGATAACATTAAAATACCTACAGACAATGACAAGAACCAACCAATGTATTTATCATTGAGGTTATCATAACTTTAAAATCAGGCAGCGGGATAAGGCTCCCAAGATTCAGGTCTTTTTGAAGGCTGTTCCAGGTAAGAGGAGCCGAGCACTTAAAGGCCCTTTTTCCCAGTTCAGTCCTTACATATGGTACAGACAATAGGACAACATCTTGAGATCTCAAGGTATAGCTACCACCAGCTTTCTGAACAATCAAAGAGCAAATAGAAGAAGGGAGCATGCCTAGCATGGCTTTATAGATAAACAGGTACCGGTGACTGAGCCTTCGCATAATCAGTGAGGCCAGCCAATCCTGGAATACAGAGTACAGTGATGAGTCAATACTGCACAGTTTGTGACAAATCTCAGAGCACTGTGATACGCAGTGTCCAACATCCTCAAACAATGGGCTGGAGCGTTCATATATAAAATATTATCATAATAAAGAAGTGGTGAAAAGGTTGCAGAAATTAGTTTCTTTCTGGCCTCAAAGGAGAAACAGCTCTTGTTTCTAAAATAAAACCCTAATTTCAACCTCAGCTTTTTAAGAAGATTATTCACCTGAGGTTTAAAAGACAGGCAGTCGTCTATCCATATGCCCAGATAATTATAGCAGGAGACAATCTCTAGTTTCTTTCCTTGAGTTGTAACAATATCTAAGGTGTTGTCAGGTTTTGACTTGTTTGAAAACAACATTACCTTAGTTTTGTCAGGATTTAAAAGCAATTTTAGTTGAAAAAGCTGAGTCTGGATGATATTAAAAACAGTCTACAATTTGGCAAGGGCCTCCATGATGGAGGGGACAGCACAGTATACCACTGTATCATCTGCATAAAAATGAAAATTAGCTCCACCCACATTATGACCCAAATTATTAATATGAACTGAAAATAACAGCGGACCTAACACAGAACCCTGCAGTACACCATTACAAATGTTTAACCATTCAGAGGTGAGCCCATCAAATTGAACACACTGTGACCTTTCTGACAGATAGTTCACAAACCAACAGATCCTGATCAGAAATACCGATATTAGACAATCTTTGTCGCAAAATGAGATGGTCAACGGTATAAAAGGCCTTGGAAAAGTCAATAAATAGTGCTGCACAGCACTGCTTCTTATCAACAGAGTCAATGAGATCTTTCACTACTTTCATAGCTGCTGTTATAGTGCTGTGTTTCTTTCTGAAGCCAGACTGATGTTTAGAAAGAATGTCATTTGTACCTAAAAACTCCTTTAACTGCTCACTCACCAAATTTTCAAGAATCTTTACTAAAACTGACAATTTAGAAATTGGCCTATAGTTATTCAAACAACTAGGTTCTCCTCCTTTATGTAGAGGGAGGACATAGGCTGATTTCCATATTTTTGGAATCAAGTTAGAGCTAACAGAAAGGTTAAAAAGATAAGTCAGAGGTGGTGCAATAAAATGTGCAGCTATTTTTAAGAAAAAGGGTTCCAAATTGTCAGGGTCAGCAGGTTTCTTAGGATTTAACTTAACAAGAAGAAGGTGCCGTAGCATTGTTCCGACCTCTCATTGTTCCGACATCCTATTAGTCCCATTGTTCCGATATGTGATTATACTAGGCTATACTGTATTTGTGTACCATAGAGTATCAGCAACGCAACAAAAGTAGGCTACTGGTCGAGATACAAGTGTCATAGAGAAGAGAGAGTGAAACACCATAACCTCCTGTTATTAACTGCTCTCCGTGGTTCATTTTGATTTCCACTGACAGATAAAGCTTTAATAGCTTTCCAGAATTTTCTAGGATCATTCAAGTTTTCAGTGTTAACAGAAAGAAAATACTTAGATTTAGAACTTTTAACTTGAGAAGTAAAACTATTTCTAAGTTGCCTGAAATGGAGCCAGTCAGTCTCAGAGTCTGTCTTTCTAGCCTTTGCCCAGGCCTTGTTTCTTTTGTGCAGAAGACTAGATAATTCTGCTGTAAACCAGAGGTTATCTCGGCCCTTCACTCTAAACTTATGCAGAGGTGCATGTTTGTCTATTATTTCCTTGAAACTTTGATAAAAATATGACCAAGCAATTTCAGTATCATCAACTAAATAAATTTTGCTACACTCAAAATAAAACAAGTCAAATAAAAAACCCTGTTCAAAAAAGTGCTTAGTGTCACGTTTAATAATGATGCATGGTTTACCTTTCAGAACCTTTGTGTCTCTAATTGTAGCCACAACACAGTGGTCACTAACATCATTAGCAAATACTCCCACAGCAGAGTATTTATGAGGGTCATTTGTCAAAATGAGATCAATCAAAGATGACTTACTGGGACATTTAATGTTAGGACGGGTGGGACTATCCACAATCTGAGTAATGTTTAATGAGACACAAAGGTCCTTTAAGTCCTCTGACACAGACGTTAACCAGTCCAAGTTTAAGTCACCAAGTAAAACAATTTCCTTGTTATCAAGTTGATGTAAAAGGCTTGACAGAGAGGTCAAAGACTCACTGACAGCTGAAGGGGGCTTGTAGCAGCCAACCACGGTAACTACAAGGCCCTTAGACACCTCAATATTTAATGCCAAAAATTCAAATTGTTTACCAACTGATTTAGATACCACCAAGGATGCACACAACTTATTTTTCACATAAATGGCAACACCACCACCTCTCTTAGGTCGGTCAGTACAATATATATTGTAACCATTTATGGAAAGTCAGAGACAGATTTGGTAAGCCACGTTTCTGATAAAACAATAATGTCAGCATCAGTAGATTCAGCCCAGATCTGAATAAAATCAAGTTTGGATAACAAACTACATACATTAAGGTGAAGGAGGCCCAAACCGGATCTTGACTTAAAATCAGCCGGAGTGGCAATCTGGCTTCAATTAGTTGGACCAGGGTTTAGCTGCACGTTACCAGAAAGCAATAATAACAAAAAAATCAGGCATCTTCTTCTTATAGTCGAAGCACACAATGCATCCTTTACCTTAACATGATTGGCAAGGTACAAAAGCATGTCAGAGTTCAAGAAGCAGTCCTGAAGAACCATAATGGAAGGATACCGAGCACAACAACCAAAGTTAAACGAGTTAGTAGGCTCGGATAACAAAATAAAATGGAATTGTATGTGTAACACACTGGAATCTTTACAAGGAACACTCACCACAGGTGACATGACAGTCATGAGTCTACTCAACCCCTCATGATGAAAGTACTTTTCAGAATTCAACACAGACATGAGGCAGAGAAGAACCAGGATATGAGCCATTTTCACAGCTCCACCAGCCATAACCAAACAATAGATAAGGCCTCAGGCTGCTGAGCAGGGTGGATGGTGAGGGCCTCAGGCTCCAGAGCAGGGTGGATGGTGATGGCCTCAGGCTCCAGAGCAGGGTGGATGGAGAGGGCCTCAGGCTGCAGAGCAGGGTGGATGGAGCGGGCCTCAGGCTGCAGAGCAGGGTGGATGGAGAGGGCCTCAGGCTGCTGAGCAGGGTGGGTTGAGCGGGCCTCAGGCTGCAGAGCAGGGTGGATGGCGAGGGCCTCAGGCTGGAGTAGGCCAGGCAGATGCAGGATGCAGTAGTTCCTGGCTAAAGTCAAGCCCCACAATAGCAGGTGCTGGGTCTCAGTTTTCCTTGCTGCAGATCTGGGCTAAAGACTAGCCCCACTGCAGCAGCTCCCAAAAACTCAGAGCAGCCCACAAACAGCAGATCAAACCTCAGGTGGAGTAGGCCAGAGCAGGGTAGCCTCCCAAAAAAGATAAAAATAGGCAAAATCCACAGAGCTGGATGTATACTTCTAAGGGTTGGTAAAACAGCAGTAAAAGAGCTTGAGTGAAAAGTGTCAAAAGATACTAAAAACCAAATAAAACTTGTAACAGACAAACACACAAAAGAGGCTTCACAGAGACACTAGACATGCTGCCATCTTGGATTGGGGGCTGAGTATGTGTATGAAAGGTACAATACAGTGCATAGGTACAACCAACAATCCAGGTACAGTCCAACTTCAGCAACTATTTTAGAGTAGTCTTAATCTTTAGATGAAAATGTTAGTTTTAGTCACATTTTAGTCATCTTTATCCTTCATAGTCAACAACTCAAAACTGTTTGGTCGACAAAAAGTCTTGACATTTCAGTGACCTTTTAGCCAAAATGTGTTTTTTTTTAATCTTTAAACCAATCCAGTTAGGCTGAAACAGGTATCAGGAATTAGAATCATGGTGACAGGTTGCATAAAAATTCCATTCAGACATTTTTTTTCAACTACAAATAATTTCTACACACTTACAAACTGTCATTTCTCCAGCGTTTTTTGTAGTTACGGGTTGATTTACAATGACACACTTACGGATCATCATTTAAAAAGCTCAACATCTTTCTATTTATGCACTCAAAACCTACACTACAAATAAATATTCTGAGATGACTAGGATTTGCACCCAGGTTCATTGTCAACTCTAGGTCAGGGTTAAATTAATCGATTCATCTAATTCAAATCGATCACTGGAATGACCTGACATCGATTCGTAAAGATGCGAGGTCGATCTTTTAATATACACTTTTTCCCACAGATATGTGAAGCTTTAACCCCGTTAATCTCACCGGTAGTAAGCGAGACGCAGCGCTCAAGTTATGAATGACCGTAGTATTTAGAAGCTCCGACGTTATCGGCTCTTTTATCCATAACAGCTTACTTTCTTACATTTGGGTGTAATTTATGATCACGCTACAGTGCCTCCTCCTGCTGTCTGTGCATCCTGGCTGCTGCGCCACTTTTACGCACACACACAGACACTAACATACATGGAGTAAAGATGCCGTGGTGGAGACAGAGTGAAGATACCTTGAGCTGACAACTACGCTTGTTACTGTGAGTGCAATAAACCCTCCTCAAGGAAAAATTCAGTACTTTATCAATACACCTGATCAGCAACATGTAAACATGTAGCTTGAAAAGTGATATTTTAATGTGCTCTGTCCGCAGCCTCTCATCCACCACCACTAATGTTATGTTATAAACATGCACAAAGCGCTTTCCACCTCATAGCAAATTTTTACTAACAAGCTAAAACAACACTGTTTACGTTAAACGGTTTAGCTCAGTTTGTCTCTCTGTATCTTAAAACTAACTGGTGGTCATGTGACCTGCAGACAGTGAGCCTCCTCAGCAGCAGAGGGAGGGACAGAGAGGACAGGAGGACTGATACTGACTGATGTCTGTGTTCTTTAATCTTTCTAAACTTCACTCAGTATTCTGATGTCAGGAATATGATTTATTTTATTGACATTTTTAATTTGTTTCAAGTGAGATATTAAGTTTATATTGTGACTTTGCTGTTGTAATATTAATGTTGCTGCTCTAGAAACAGCATTGGGTTATAGAATATTCGGTTTTATTCCTGTTGTGAATTTATTCTTAAAAAAGAAAAATCCTTGTAAATGTTACACTATTAGTTCTCTGAGAATCTCTTTCACATACAAGCAAAAATTGGCATTGTAACTGAAAAATCTTCAGTCGAATCAATATCGGATTGAATCGAATCGAATCGGGAATTGGAAATCGTTTCGAATCGGGACCCCAAATCCATTCAGCAACTTCACCATCCACAGTCAGACACCCATGACTGATTATTTACTGCTGAGTGTTTTTGCTAGCTAGTGAAATATCCTGGCACAGACTATTTACTGGAGTTCACAGCCAGTCGGCACTTTGATCTTATACTGTTCATATGGCATTAGAAGATAATTAGAAGCATGGCTGTTATCAGCTTTCTAGTTTAAAACATTTTTCTAATACATCTTATGAAATAATTTACCATTCTGTTATCCTCTCATCTCATTTTGAAATGTCCAAAAGTCCACCAGTGGAACAGATTTTGTCTTATTTTTTACTATCAAGATACATTTTTAACTTGTCAGTGTCTAGTCTTTGTCATGGAAAAAAAGGTAGTTGAAGTATAATTTTTGTCGTAGTTTTCATTAATGAAATTAACCCTGGTACAATCACAGAATGGCGGGCAGAGTGGTCTCGCCTTTAAGATGGCAGCAGAGTAGTGACAATGCGGAATCGACATCTGTTTAAATGAGACAGTTGGCAGAAAAGGACAATGGACAGGATGGGTGTGATATTCTCTCAACATAAAATGCATGTGGACCACCACTGGGAGATTTAAAAAGTAGCTCATAGCAAATAGCAGCTAACTCAAAGAGGAGGAACAATTGCCTCAAAAGTCGGCAAATTGGGAAAGCAATGAGGTCCAGGATCTCTTTACCCTCCGAGCAGAGGACGAGATCTGCCGCCATATAACATGATTTTTAAATTACTGTTATTGTCATGTTATGCCATGTTATTATTGCGCTGCTGATGCGTATGTTATATGTCACACGAGAGACCGGCGCTGTTGTGTTACATACAGTATCATGGCTGTCACACCTCTTTTAATGCCACAATGTGCCAAATTTACCATAACTGAAACAGAGGGGATTTCTGGGCTACAACCAGTTTCACAAATTAAAGCCTTGTAGATAGAGATGATCACACACACAACTGTTTTGTGTGTGTGTGTGTGTGTGTGTGTGTGTTTGTGCAAGGCAGTGAGAGACAGTTTGTGTTAGATCATTGCTTTGCATATGGTAAGTGTCAGCTCGCGGCTCATTTCTTTCTCCACGACACTCGCCTGGAGGCTAATAAAGCCAAGAAACAATTGTTTGTTCCATTATGGTGTGTTTCCACTCTGTTGTGCTTCACAGCTCAGTGTGAAGCACATCCAGGCGAAAAACCAAGACTTTGGCCTGCGAACTCCCAATCTAGGGGTGGGAAACAGCAAATGTTCCTGCTCTGTCATGATGTGGGTGGGAAATGACCACATGAGTCAGGTATGGCTCACAGGACCAATGGTGACCTGCATGTAGAACTGAGAAGCTCTTTTCCATTTTGTGAAATTTGGGGATCTCTATAATGGAAGACCTGGCTCATCAGAGAAAGTTTTGGGTTACCTGCTGCCCTTGAAAAAGAAAAGAAATTATTGTTGCGTTTTTGCCATCAATTATTGTAGTGTAGGTTGTTTAATAAGATAGTGCACATCTCATTTAAAGAAACTGTTTGTATGATTTGCAGCAGCAGTGTAGAGGTTGAATGGTTGCAGTATTAGATATCAGATTGATGCCTCAGAGTTGACTGGGTCTGTCTCTATGTCTGATTTATTAATTGTGCCTTTTGGACAATGTAGCCCCCGCTATAACAGAGTGAAAACAATACGCTTGTAAATTCTTCACTGAGCTCAACACCAAAATTCCTGGCAAAGACGGAGTTGGCAGTAAGTTGGGAATTTTAAACACCATCTCATGCGGAAGCCATGCCTGGCACTCCAAGAGCGTGTTTGGTCGCAGGAGCGTCTGCGAGCTGTGGAACACGATGACTAGGCGATTCTTAATGGTGGACTGTGGGCAAGAAAAATAAACCATTCTGATCAGAAAACAATTGAGAAGGAATCTTGATACTGTAGAAAATGTCCCTTAGTTTTATGTTGAACTTACATTTTTTAGTTGCCCTCCTGTTCCAGTGTTTCTCCACAGTTCTTTTTGGGCAGCTGCTCAGCCTCATGGGTATGAGTACAACTCCTGCAGAGAAACTGTAGCTCTGTGAGTCAGCAGAGATGAAAATGTCCCGTCGGCAGCTCCTGGAAGCCTGTGTAATGGTAGGGATTACAGTTAACAGGAGGCAATAAGCTGATGGTGCCCCAACATGCAGGGCGCTTACAAGACACTTGTGGGTAGTGCAGCAGCTGGTAACTCTTGTGCCTAATGCTCAGTGTAACGGGATACCTTTGAGGCTGCCATTACAATTATTTTCATTCAAGGCGAGATTTTATTTTCTTGATTAATCAGTAAATAGAAATATAAAATATACTTATCACAGTTTTCCAGAGTTCAAGGTGTCATCATCAGATTCCTTGCTTTATCCAGTAAACATTTCAAACCTTGATGATATTCACTTTACAGTCATATACGACAAAGAAAAGCAGCAAATCTTCACGTGAGGAGCTGTAACCAAGCTCCAAGGGAAACCTGTGGTCCTGGTATTGATGTGGATGCCAGCTAACACACTTCACCCACCCAAACACTACTGCAGATCAAGTACACCCCCTTGGCAGTGGCACTCCTCAATGGCAGTGGATCTCCCAGCAGGACAATGCATCATGCCACACCACATTAACTACTCAGGAAAAACAGGTCTCCCAATTTGATTGAGCATCTGTGAGAAATGCTTGTACCCCACCTCACAACCGACACGACTCAAAGGATCCACCACCAACGTCCTGGTGTCAGACACCACAGGACACACCCCAAAGGTCCTGTGTCCATGCCTTGACAGGTCAAAGCCAAGTCCAATCCTAGGAGGCCCCACCATGGATCGGGGGCACCAGGAGGTATTTTGAGGCCAGGTCAACACCTTGAGTCATGTTCCTCAGGCCATTCCTGAACTGTTTTTGTGGTATGACAGGGTCCATTGTCCTGCTTGGGGGGCCACTGCCATCAGGGAGAGCCAGTTTCTTTTTTTTTTTCTTCTTCTTCAGACAATGAGTTTTTAAGGAGATGTAGTTTACCTTGACATGTTTCGACTGTCACTGCAGTCTTCTTCAGAAGCGTCATCTGACGTGCGTCATGACGTCTTTATCAGCTGGTAGTATCCCGGAGGTGTGACCAGCCTGGTAAATCGGATTGCCAGGTTGGTCACATCAGGAAGAGCCGTTGACATGAGAGGGTGGTTGGGTGGGTGAAATGTGTTAGGTGGCATCCACATGAATGCCAGGACCCAAGGTTTCCCAGCAGGACACTGCATTGTAACAAGATGATTGTGTCATTCACTTCACCTGACAGTGGTTTTAATGTTTTGACTGAGCCTACAGTAAGGGTGATCATAACATACTTTGCACCTCGGAGAGGAACACATTTACATTAGACAGACGTTTTTATTGTGTTTATTAATTAATGTATAGTACTTTTCAAGAACTAGAACATTTCCTATGAATACAAATTTCATAGAATTACAACTGTGTTTTACTATATTGACGTTTGTTTAAGAGCCCCACGGGACAGGGGTTAACTTGGTCAAAATTAGACTAATGTTTTTCTGAGGAAAAACTAGCATGGCCATTTTCACAGAGGTCCCTTGACCCCTTACCTTAAAAGATCTGAATGAAAATGGGTTCTATGGGTGCCCAAGACACTCCCCTTTACAGATATTCCCACTTCATGCTTGTCCCATGCAGTTTTGGGCCAAAAACATGCATATTTTTGTATGCAGTAAAAATTTGTTGTTTTCACCTATTGTATTTGAATCTTTTTGTAAACACGAGTACCCAAACAGTGTTGGAATTTCATAAATCTGTTTTGACTGGAAAACTGAGAGTGTTTGGATTCAACAAGCCCAACTGTATTAATTTGAGATGATCTTAGATCCAGTCATTTCAGTGTAGTGAGACCATGTTTTCATGCCCCCATGCCAGCGATTGCCATGGCCTGAGGCATTATGTGTTCAGGTCATCCGTCTGTCTGTCCCATTCTCATTGACGTGATATCTTAAGAACGCCTTGAGGACATTTCTTCATATTAAGCTCAAACATCCACTTGGATCCACCGATGAATTGGCTGTATTTTGGTGGTCAGAGGTTAAAGGTCAAAGTCACTGTGACCTCATCTGTCTCATTTTTGTGAATGCAATATCTCAAGAACACCTTGGGGGAATTGCTTCAAATTTGGCCCAATTGTTCACTTGGACCCAACAATTAACTGATACGAATTTGGTGGTCGAAGGTCAAAGGTCACTGTGGCCTCACAAAAGATATTTTTGGCTAGAACTCAAGAATTCATGCACTTATTATGACATTTTATACCAATGTTTAATTGGATAAATGATGAAGTGAAGACACTTTTTTATTCAAAAAGTCAAGGGTCATCTACAAAAATACATTTTTGGCCATTACTGAATGTCATATCTCAGGAACAGAAAGGGAGACATTTGGTCAGATATTAAATTGGTGACACTAATCTTGGATGTCCACTTTAAAACTGTGCTGATTGTATAGATTTTTTGTGCTACCTGGGGGAAGATGTGTGTATGAAGACCACAAGACGGTAATTTTAGTTTTGAACATGACCTCACTGTATTAAATGTCCTATAGTGACCTCTCGGATAATACAGCCATAAGCCAGAGACCTGGAGCATTCAGAGGATGGATGGTTTCCATAGGTATATTGACAATAAGGGGGTTTCTCAGCAGTTTCCACAATAGGAGTGCTCGCCATCCAATCGTCAAAAAAAAGCAATCCTTACCGATATCTCCAAATGTCAAATTTTTTTTATACCAAACCACAACAGGGGTTTTTCCTGTGGTGTTCCTCAAAGTCTTGATGTCTTAACATGGTATTTTGAAGGGATTTTGACCAATTTAATCACATCTCCAGTGGTCAAAAATGTTTAAATGAAACATCAAATCTGTGTAACAAATGGCATCAACCTAGAAATTTTTTGCAACAACTTATGAGACATAATTGATCATGGCAATGGACATCATATACTTACATCATAATGTTCTAAACCTTTATACACTCTAAACTTTCAAAATTTGAATCAGTGCCTAATCAAAACACAGTATTTATTTAAGATCTATGACTAGAAGAACTTGATACATCATGCTGAGCTGCATCTCAAATTAGCCTTCAGGTTCCAGCTTTCAGATGATGTGTACCACTTCTATGTGGCATCTACTGTTGGCCTGCTGTCTCTCCCTAAGGATCTCCTGTCCCCCCTAAGAAAGACAAAAATGGGTCTATGGTGGGTCTTTAAGGATTATACAGTAGCTTCTACCTCTGGGTGCCCACAGGAAGAGTTACAGTTGTTCATAAATACTGCTCACAACCACATTATAGTGTGTTTATGGATTACATCCTAATATTTTGCTTCTGAATGCTAAATGAGGGCCATAAAGCACAATGTTGCCATTATTTGAAATAATGACGTAGGTCACACACAGTACCTATATACAGGGTGCTATGTGTTGAGAAGGAGGAAGGCAGAGAGAGGCGTGGATTGTGGGAGCTTGGGATGGGGGAGTTGTGAATGTTGGGAAAGAGAAAGAGAAAAATAAACACAGAGAGACAAACACGGTGGAGTGGACCAATAGAAGCTGCATGCGTTTATTTGGAGTTGTGTGAGGAGAGGAAGCAGACTGAGGCTAAGGCTGCTGGGGAACACACACACATACACACACACACACATACACACATACACACTTATGGACACAAATGCATAGACATGTACTCACAGTCTCCGACATGCACATACTCTTCATGAAGGAGGAATTCTCACTTTAAACAAACCAAAGCAGGAAATTGGAGGTACGGGGAGCTTTTAAATGCCGGCCTCGGGGCATGTGGGAACTCTTAAGTACAGGGAGCTCTGTCTGTTATCATCATCAATTATAAACGTCATCAAAGCCAGAAACACTTCACCTGTCATATACCTAAACACTTAGAGCTCCATGTTTCTGTCACATACTGTAAATGCTCACCAGTGGTTATTTCTGAGACCCTAATGTGTGTAGAAGCATGTCATTATATTAAATGCTCAGTTTTTTCTGGAATATTTAAGATTATCATATATATATAAGGTCCTACAGGTAATAGTTTTGACCAAACCCTAGGGTCATAAGTTCAGAGTTCGACTTTATGGAAAAGAAGTGACAGCTTTGATTTAGTTGTCTAGTCTATGATGGATGGTTTCAAACATGAATTTGAGTTTTGGTGGTAAGGTTATGTTGCCTTACATTAGGTTCTGGCTGGTTTTAGAGAAAGCTGAATTTTAAGAGAGATTTAGTAAATAAGTAACATATCTGGCAAGTCGCAAAATTGTCTTAAGTGTTAAAGTAATTACGTTTTCTGAACTTGACAGACTGTTCTGGTTGTTCTATTATTTGCCTTTACTTGCGTTAATGATGATTATTTATCAGAAAATCTCATTGTGTAAATATTTTGTGAAAGCACCCTTAGTCAACCTTACAATATCATTGTAATATTGATATTGAGGCATTTGGTCAAAAATTTTGTAATATTTAATTTTCTCCAGATCGCCTAGCCCAAGTTACAAGCTTATTCAAACTTAACTCAAAGTTTAGAGTGTATAAGGGCTTAGAACATTATGATGGAAGTATATGATGTCCATTCCCATGATCAATTATGTCTCATAAGTTGTTACAGCAATTTTTGGGTTGATACCATTTGTTACACAGATCTGGTGCTAAATTTAGGCATGTTTGACCACTGGAGAATTGATAAAAATCTTTCCAAAATACCACATTAAAACATCAAGATCTTGAGGAACAAAGACTTTTGACTTTTGTGGATTTCTGTAAGAACTGCATTTTTCAGCGATTGTATGGCGAGCACTTCTGTTGTTGAAACTGCTCAGAAACCCCCTTATTGTAAATTTCATGTGGCTTTGATTATCCTAAAGGGCCACTATAGGTCATTTTTTACATTGATGTCAAATTTCAAAACATGGTCTCACTACAATAACATAACTCCTATGGAGACTAACATCATCTCACACATGACTGAAATTGGGCTCACTGAATCTGAGTCTCAGCTTTCCAGTCAGACCCAATTTATGCAATTCCAACAATGTTTAGGGACCACAGTTTGCAGATTTGTGATATGTACTGCATGAGAAAAGCTCTAGGGTTTTTGCCCAAAACTGCAGACTTCTGTAAAGAGAAGACTCGTGGGTACCCATAGCACCCATTTTCATTCAGATATCTTGAGGTGTGAGGTTCAGGGGCCAGTTTTCCCCTTACCAAAATGAAGCCTTACTTTGGAGCATTATTTATTTATCATTATCTTCACTATCTTAAAACTCAACCCACCTCTGAAAAATAATGATGATGGCCTAGGATAGTGGAAAGTTCTGCTGTGTGGAGGTGAAATCCTGGTGTTTGTGTGTGTCTTTGGATACTGTGTCACACTGGGGGTCATTTCCATTTTTGTACCTATGCATCTGCGATAGCTGTAGCCGTTGGCAACATGTTTTTGGGTTGTCTGTCCCATGAATGTGATATCTCAAGAACAGCCTGAGGAAATGTCTACAAATTTGGCACAAACGTCCCCTTGATCACCACTATGAACTGATTGAATTTTAGTGGTCAAAGGTCGAGGGTAAGGGTCATTGTGAATGTGATATCTAAAGAACACCTTCAGTGAATTTCTTCAAATTTAGCACAAACGTTTAATTTTAAGTTTTTGAATTTTACATACTTTATTAATCCCCAAGGGGGAAATTCAATGTTTTCACTCTGTTGTCATATACATATACACACAGACCTGAAATACACACACACAATTAGGACCTTTTACATGCATTAAATGGAGTGATGTCAGAGTAAGGGGGCTGCCCATGGACAGGCGCCTGAGCGGTTGGGTGGTTCGGTGCCTTGCTCAAGGGCTGAACTGGCACCTCTCCAGCTACCAGTCCATGCTCCATATCTTTTTGGTCTGTGCAGGTACTTGAACTGGCGAACTTCTGGTTCCCAAGCCAAGTCCCTATGGACTGAGCTACTGGCGCCTAAATATTACTGCGTTGTCACAGGAGATTAGATTAATCAAGATGAACTGATTAGATTTTAGTGATAAAGGTGAAAGTCAATGGGACCTTGCAACTGCCTCATTCTCGTGAACGCAGGATCTCATGAACACCTTAAGGGAACTTCTTTTTGGCACAAACGTCCACGTGGACTTAAGAATAAACTGATTAGAATTTGATGGTTGAAGGTCAAAGGACAAGGTCACTGTGAACTCACAAAACACGTTTTTGGCCAAAACTCAAGAATTGTTGACAAAACTTTACAAAAATGTCTAATAAGATAAAATAAGAAAGTGATGACATTTTACATCCAAAATTTTCTGGCCATTACTCAACGTCATATATCTGGAACAGTAGGAGAAACATTTGGTCAAATACTGAATTGATGACTCCAATCTTGAAACTGTGCTGATTGTATAGATCAGTGGCCCTCAAATGGCGGCCTGTGGTCTGCATCCAGCCCGCAAGCCATCTATTTCCGGACGGTTAGCCACCTATTTGAGGACCACGAGCTGAACACGTGACTCCTTCACTGTGCGTATTTTGGTTTGGTCAGCACGTGTAAATGGGCTGTAATCTTCATGCCAATGATGCGCTGATAGGCTGTTAGCGAGAACTGCACTTTTTTTACTTTCGCTTTTGAAGCGGTATGCTTATACTTTGCCAGCAGTATCCTAGATTGAATGAAAATGGCATGTGCCAAGTTCGAAAAGAAAGGTGTTGAAAGGTTTTGTTTTATTTGAGTATTTATTTGAATTTATGTCAAAATGGAAATGGTATTTTATTTTATTTTAGTATGTATTTTTATTTTGCTGTTATGAATATGACAGAATTATGGCTTGTGGCTTGACCAATGGACCTTTGACTCATTGAAAAATGTTGCATGCATGTGCACGACCACATTGTGTCACCATGCCCACACCCCCCAGACCTTTGACTCGTTGAAAAATGTCTTTGTGGACCTTTAAGATTTGTATTTGAGTACCCCTGGTATAGATCTTCTGTGCTGTTGGAAGGAAGGTGTGTGTTAAGTATCTATGTTTCCACAGACATGGATGTAAGCTGAAAGAGAAACTTGACTGGCATATTACTGCGGGGCTGTGATTCAAGTTAGTTGTTGTTGTTGAGTGTGTGTGTGTATATGTGTGTGTTTGATTCTGTGTGTGAGTCAAACTGTAATAAGCTTCTCTCTAAATTCAGTTTGAATGCTGTGAGGCTGAAGGTGTTTACCTCTGCGCTGCCTGCTGTACGTCTGAGGCCTCACCGTGAACTCTCCTTGAAATGACAGTCCGTTATTGGTCGATCACATGCACACACACACACACACACACACACACACACACACACACACACACACATTTTGGGTCAGCAGAGCATGGCGGGGGTACTGAAGGTGACTAATGCTTTCCTTCCTAAACACCGGCTCTTCCTTCATTTTATAAATACTTTGCATAAATATTATTCCTGCATGTGATTTCGACTTTGAAAACAAGCTCTAATAACTTCTCTTTGAGGTAAATCAGAGTTATTTACCTGTGAGTGGAAGGTTGAATCCACATTTTTTTTTCCTTTCTGTTCTGCTCTTTTTCCTCTGCCTTCGCTGTATTTTTAGAGCAGAGTTTGTCTGTGGTCAGTGGAAATATTTAATACGAGGGCGTGGAGCTGACCTGCTGTGTAGCTGCTACTCAGTAGCAAACACAGGAAACATGGGGAGTGGACACACACACACACACACACACACAGGCATGAAGTAAACGTCCTTCTGTCTCATCATTTCCCAGCCTTTTACAGGAAACTAACATCTGCCTCAGCCGGAACCCATCTGACATACACACACACACACACACACACACACACACACGCTTTGTAGTCGTACTAATTCAGTTAACAAGGGCTGTGTGAATCAAACAGTTCCCCAAAAGTTTTTCCTCTCTTTAACATGAGCAGCTGGACTGTGTTAACATAACACACTGAACTTTGGTTCGCCTGCTCTCTCGCCTCCATGTAAACGGTGCTGCTTTGACATTCTAGCTGTTGCTCAGAGGACACAAGTACCCACACTGCATGTGAATAATAAACTCCTCACTTAATTCAGGCATATTTCCCATAGCGTTCAAGACCTCACAGGTACAACCTCTTCTCAAAAAATCCAATCCAGAATACTCATACTTAAACAATTAGAGACCAATTTCAAATCTTCCTGCTCTTAGCTAAATTTTAGAGAGAACTGTTTTCATCAACTGCTAGTTCATCTTACCAACAGTGGCATTTTAGAAAGGTTCCAATTCGGTTATCGAGCAAACCACAGCACACTGCCCTACTCATGGTTGTAAATTATCTGAGAATTATTTTGGATGAAAACAATGTGGCTGTTCTTCTTCTTTTGAACTTAAGTGCAGCATTTGATACTGTTGACGACAGTATTTTAATAGACAGATTTAAAAAATGGGTTGGTCTCTCTGACACTTTTTTTTTTTAACTTGGTTTAAGTTGTATTTAACTGATAGGCAGTTTTTTTGTCAGCCTGGATGCTCATGTATCAGAGATTATGGCATTAAATCTGGTATTCCTCAAGGAAGCATTCTTGGACCAATTTCATTTTCATTATTTATTAGTTACCATTGTTATGCTGATGATGCACAACATCTCTGTCACACCAAATGCTGCTGATGTACTGGATGGTCTCATTGCCTGTCTCACTGACATTAATGTATGGATGAGTAAAAAACTAAATGAAGACAAAAAATTGAGATTCTTTTAATTGTTGCTGTTCTCCAACAGCGTTGCATGTTTGCGCATGCGTGGCGTCACTGGTTTCCCCGTCACTTTGATCCGGTAAAACACAGCTTTTAATCCAGTTTCTCGCTTCTTTTATTAACGAACCACTTTCTCTCAGCTTTTATTGTATGTACTTTTTAAACATGGACTAAGGTTTTAAGCCATCGGACCTGTGGTTGTCACGGATCATAGACTACTGCAGAAGTGAACGCGAAAGTCGCCAGCCGAACCGCATTAGCGAGGCGCCAACTTTTAAAAATCGTTTAACTGTGGGAGACCTACAACTCACCACCTGAAGCGGACTGCCCCCTTAAAATTGGGGAAGGTTCCCTTGGACATTTCGGCCCCACGACCGAGGGTAAAAATTTTAACTCACCTCCGTGTGTTGATACTGTGTCCCGGGGAACGGATCTCCAGCACAGGCCGCAGGTATGTTGGCGGTGTGTGAGTCCTGCCTCCCAACCCTGTCAAAACTGAGGGAGAGCATCTCCGGAATGCAGGCCGACCTCAAAGAGAGGGAAAAGATCCTCCTGGATTTTACCACCGTCGCCACGACCCAGGCGAAACATATTGCTCACCTGACGGCATCCGGCGCTGGTGACCGGAGCATGATGGCCACAAACAACACCACCCTGCCGTGGACCGGCTCCATAACCACCGGAACTCCAACACCAGCACTAGCCGAGTCCCGCTGGCACCACCAGGGAGCCAAGCCCAAATCATTGGCACTCTCCACCTCCTGCCTTCGCCCCGCGGAGCCGCAGCGCTTCATCACGGAGGGTGGAGCAGGAGCACCGGTGAGCTCAACTCCACTCAAGCCGAGGGAGCCCTGGTTGGTGGTGGCCAGGGGCTCTGGGGCTCGTCCATCTCCTCCTCCTCCGCCTCCGGAGCTGCCGCTGGATAACAGGTATGACATTCTAAGCCTGCAGGACTTCCCTCCCGTGGATGCTTCGTCCAGCTCGCCTGTGGAACCTGTAGGCCTACATGCAGCTGGCCGTGGCTCTCACCAGTCCAGGAATCGGCATCTGCTTGTCCAGCCTGACCCCTCCCCTCCATCCCGGTCAGGAGGAACCGTGGCCCGGCGCCACAAACATCGGGCTCCATCCCGTCACCGTCGAACCTCCAGGCAGTCAGAGGCGCACACTCGGGAGCAGCGCGCCCCCTCTGTGCTAGTGATCGGGACCTCCATGGTCAGGCACGTGGAAGTGCACAATGGCCGCACCTTCTGCCACCCTGGTGCCCGTGTCAGTGAGGTTGCATCCTCCGCCCTCCAGCTGACTGCACGGCACAGCTCAGCCTCCACGCTGGTCCTGGAGGCCGGTATCAACTACCTCAGGAACCAGCAGTCAGAGGTCCTCAAGCAGGACTTCATCTCCCTGGTGGACCACCTGCTGGACACGGGGAAGCGGCTAATTATTTCCGGCCCACTTCCCCCACCTCGTTATGGTGACGTCACCACCAGTCGCCTTCGTCAGCTGCACCTGTGGCTGAAGGGATACTGCTTGTCCAAAAGTATCCCTTTTGTGGACAATTTTATAGCTTTTTTAAACAGACCCCACCTTTTTAAATGGGACGGCCTCCACCCAAACCAGGAGGGATCACTGCTTTTATCAGTCAACATTGACCTGACCGTCCAATCCTGCACCACAGCCACCTCCTGACTCACTGCTCACCCACCTCCACCCTCCTCCACTACACATTGCACCACACATACTACTTCTCTGCAACCAGAAACACAGGACATTCACACCATAAAAACTATCATTACACTTAGAAAGTTGAAACCCAGGAATGTTTTTAGACCTAACCGTGTTTTTAACATCCATTTGAAAAGTCATGAAGAGCGCACGTTCAGCACAAACATTAAAATGGCAGTGCTGAATGTTTGCTCCCTTTTAAACAAATCTTTTATCATAAATGATTTAATTTTAGACAATAACCTAGACAGTATTCTCATTACAGAGACATGGCTTGGCACCGACGCACCTGTTGTTCTCACCGAGGCTTCCCCACCAAATTTTAACTTTTTATATTCTATTAGGGGAGGTAAAAGAGGAGGCGGAACTGCATCAGTAACAAAAACCACAATGTCCTCAAATGAAGTTTCTTTTAGCAGTTACACGTCATTTGAGCATCATGCCTTTGTTTTTAGCAGCCCTCCTATCCTTTGCATAATGGTTTACAGACCACCCCAGTACTCCACTTCTTTTATCAGTGATTTCTCTGAATTATTATCAGTCATTCACTCCACCTACAACAGGATTTTAATAACTGGTGATTTTAATCTACACATTGACATCACCTCCGATCCAGTATCCAGAGAATTTTTAAACCTCTTAAACTGTTTAGATTTTAAACAACATAACACGCAGCCGACCCACAGCAGAGGGCACACCCTGGACCTGGTCATAACCTATGGCCTGTCCGTGGGTGTGTCCTCTGTTGTGGATCTGGCTGTGTCCGACCACTTTTGTGTGTTTTTTAACATCACCAGTTTTAACCAACAGGAGGCCCCGGTGAGAACAGTGAGGAAACGCTACCTAACTTCTGAAGTGGCTGCAAATTTTATCCAGATTTTACAGAGCACTCCTGCAGAGATTTTACCAACACCCTGTGATTTTATTGTGGACAATTTTAACAACAAACTCAAGTCAACGCTGGACTCAGTGGCTCCACTTTTAATCAAAACAATTAGAACAAAACCTACACCCCCATGGAGAAATGAGGAAATCAAACAACTGAAAAGATACTGCAGGAGTGCTGAGAGAAGATGGAGAAAATCAAACCTAACAGTCCACTACGAAATATTACGTCAACATCTCAAAACCTACAATAACGCAGTCAAACAGGCAAGAATTTCCCACTTCAAAAAACTAATCTCTGACAATAAAAACAATCCCAAATTCCTCTTCTCCACAATAGATATTTTAACAAACAGTAATTTTAACAGATCACCTAAGACAACAACCAATGCCCTTTGTGAGGACTTTGCAGACCACTTCAGAAGTAAAATCAATGACATCAGATCCAGTCTTTTATCGCAACAGATTTTAACTGTCGACACACCTGGATCATTGCTTTTACCTGAGGAAACACTGGAGAGTTTTGCCCTGGTTGATGCGAGGACATTTGGTCGAGTTTTCTCCCAAGTAAAGCCCACAACCTGCCTTTTAGACCCAATTCCCACACCATTTTTTAAAACATTTTATGGATTCTTTGAGGAACAGCTACTGTACATGGTGAATTGCTCTCTTCAGACAGGTGTCTTCCCAGCCTCCTTGAAAACGGCGGTGGTGAAGCCCCTTCTGAAGAAGAGTAATTTAGACCCCAACATTTTTAATAATTATCGACCTGTATCCAACTTACCATTTTTAAGCAAAATTTTAGAAAAACTGGTTTTTAACCAAGTAAATGATTTTTTAAATACAAATAACACTTTAGAGAAGTATCAGTCTGGTTTTAGGATGAACTACAGTACCGAGACAGCCCTTTTAAAGATTTTAAACGACATCAGGTGCAATTTAGATAACCATAAACTCACAGTCTTGGTACTACTGGATCTAACCGCCGCCTTCGATACAGTGGACCATCACATTTTATTAAATAGACTGAGGCACCTGGTCGGCCTCTCTGGTAATGTTTTTAACTGGTTCATTTCTTACCTTACTGATCGACACTTCTTTGTAAGTATGGATACATGTTCCTCAGGAACCCATGAGATAAAGTGTGGGGTCCCCCAGGGGTCAATTTTAAGTCCAGCTCTTTTTAATCTCTACATGCTTCCTCTGGGGGACATCCGGGGGGTCATCAGGAGGCACGGCATCAGCTTTCATAGTTATGCTGATGATATGCAACTGTACATCGCCGTGTCTCCTGATGACACAGGGCCAATTGATGCCCTTTTTAACTGCATTTTAGATATAAAGTCATGGATGGCAGCGAATTTCCTGCAGCTCAAACAGGACAAAACTGAGGTTTTAGTCATTGGTCCTGAAGGCCAGAGAGAGAAACTTTTACCAAAACTACAGGATTTTAAACCAACACAATCTGTAAAAAATCTGGGTGTGATTTTTGACTCTGAGCTCTGTTTTATTCCACATATTAAAAACATAACAAAGGCAGGTTTCTACCACCTTAAGAATATAGCCAGAGTCCGCCCATTTCTCTCTCAGGCCAGCACGGAGGTGCTGATGCATGCTTTTATCTCCTGTAGGTTAGATTACTGTAATGCCCTGCTCTCTGGTCTTCCCAAAAAGAGTATCTCAAATCTACAGTTATTACAGAATTCAGCTGCACGAGTGCTGACGAGGACCAGAGGGTGGGAGCACATTACACCAGTTTTAAAATTGCTGCATTGGCTCCCTGTGCGCTTCAGGATCGATTTTAAGGTTCTTTTATTAGTTTTTAAATGTCTTAACGGTCTTGGGCCTTCTTATTTATCTGACCTGCTTTTACCATATCAACCCTCACGGACCCTGAGGTCCTCCGGCACCGGCCTTTTAACCATACCACAAGTTAGGACTAAAACACACGGGGAGGCGGCATTTAATTATTATGGCCCCCGATTGTGGAACAGCCTGCCGGAGAACATCAGAGCTGTAGAGACTGTTGATGTTTTTAAAAAGAGGCTCAAGACTCATCTTTTTAATCAGGCTTTTAACTGATCTCTTTATTTATCTATTTTAAATTCCTTTTAAATTCCTAATAACCGATTTATCCATCTATTATCTATTTCTTATTTATTTTTTATATTCTTACCCTTCCTCTTTTTACGTTCTTATCTCATTTAACCTTTATCTTTTGTTATTTTAGTTAGCCTATAGGTTTTAGTTTTGATGCATTTTATGTCTCTGTTTTAGATCATTCTTACCTAGCTACTAACTCAATTTTATGAGCTAAATAGCTTTTTGTTTATTTGGTTCTTTTTATACCTTTTATCCTATCTTACTGTTTTAGTCCCTCAGCTTTTAGCTCCAGTGTTTCCTCATGGGGGCCTACCACACTGAGAGTTGTTCCTGGTCTCCCGATGGGGGTGCCGTCAGGAGACCGCTCTGACCTGGGTGGCTGTAGGGCACTGCACCTCGGTGTGGGGCCTCATGTCTGCCCGGGTCGGGGTGTCTCTATGGCGGCGCTCCCTGTGGCCATGGACCATGGGCCCTCTCGGTGTGGACGGCCCCCAGAGGTGGCTTTTTCCTTGCCTCGGGTCTTGGTGCTAGGCCATGTCTCTTTAGTGATAGCTTGTGTGTGTGTGTGTGTGTGTGTGTGTGTGTGTGTGCGCGCGTATATGTATATTTACGTATCTCTATGTGGGGTGGGAGGGTTGGGTTTTCTCTTTTCTTTTTGTTTTCTGTTTTGGATCTTTGTTGTTTTTAACCTCTGTGAGGCACTTTGTGTTACTGTTGTATGAAAAGTGCCATATAAATAAAGTTGATTTGATTTGATTTGATTTAATTGGACAAAAAGCAGCAAGAGAAAAACTGCACTCATTGTTTGGTGGCCTTAGCAAGCACATTGAAAGTTATATTACTTACTTGGGAGTGGTTTTAGACTCTGATTTAATTCTTAATTCTTAATTCAAGTGTATGATCGCTATAAAATAAAATTTGTTCGGTTTTCGTAGCCTTCTAATTATGCTTTTATATATACATATATATATATATATATATATATAGCAAGGGCCTTGCTTTAGAGAGGTCGCCATCTTGCGCCGCCATGTATGTATGGCCGACTGAGTGGACAATCCAGCCAGCCAGAGAATGCGTTTCGCGTGTATAAATGAACCAACGAAGACAGCGGAAGGAAGGAAGAAGGAGGAGGAAACAGCAGAGAGTGTTAGTAGTTTGTCGATAGAGAGTAGTGAAAGGTTTTTAGTTATAAAGTTTGCGAATGGACCGCGCTTACCACGCAACAGGAGAGAATGAATCCGAACCGTCATCTGCGAGGAAAAGAAGACGCAGCTTCACTCCTTGTGATGCACTCTCTGCGGCGCTTTTAATCCTGATGATATATCTCCCCAACGATGGCAGCAGTAGCACCGAATCCCATTCTGTGCATTCAGCCTCTCTTCTCACCCATTCAGCATCAAACACATGGAGTTCCTCATCTGTATGCTCCGGCTCAAACAGGTATGGCTCTGGGTCTGTGTCCGCTACAAGAAACTCTTCAAAATCGCGTTCAAAGTCGTTCCTTTTCAGCTACTATAGTCCGGAGATATTGCTAGGCTAAATAAACAGCAGAGCTCTGTTTACCGGCTACCCTGTCAGTCAGTGTGCGGGCTGGAGATTGGCGGAGCAGAGAGGGGAGGGGGGGTCCCCACTCGGAATGGTAAACGAGTATGTGTGTAAAGTTATGAAGTGTGTCTGTTACGCTAGAAGAGTCAGAGTTTGGGACGGAGTGGAGTTTCTGGAGTGCTCAAATAAACTGGCCTTTTTCTCGAACGCTCCTCTGGTCTCCTGCTCGTGAGGGATTCATTACAATATTGTAACATGGCTTAGATTTCTAAATAAACATTCACCTCGTCGCTAGATAGACCTACTCCTGAAAAAGTCGTGCGCAAGGCTTTTTGTCCCTACGAGGCCACCGTCATTTACCCGACGGGAGGGGTGAGTGAGTGAGCCCTGCAATCTAGAATTTGACCACTGATGTCACTGTTTTCAACGGTTTTCAACCCATTTTACACACTGGGCCTTTAACAGGGTCATCAAAACATCCTGTTTTCATCTTCAGAACATTGCTAAAATCAGACCTTTTTAACCCAGAAAGATACCGAAATACTCACTCATGCTTTTATAACCAGCCGTGTAGACTACAGCAATTCCCTTTTCACCGGACTACCCAAAAAGTCATTAAGAAAACTACAGTTAGTTCAGACTGCTGCAGCCAGAGTGTTGACTAAGACAAGGGAAATGGATCACATTACCCCACTGCTTAAGTTACTACACTGGCTACCTGTATCTTTTAGAATTGATTTTAAAGTCCTTTTACTTGTTTATAAAGCTTTGAATAACCTTGCCCCTCCATACATCAGAGATTTTCTATCATTTTATGTTCCAGCCAGATCACTAAGGTCCTCCACTGCTTTACTTTTAAATGTTCCTCATGTGTCCCATAAAAGTACTGGTGAGAGCACTTTATGTTTTTACACCCCTGTAACTGTGGAATTCGCTACCTCTGGATATTAGAATGGTGAGCTGTCTCTGTATTTTTACACGTAAATTAAAGACCTTTTTAATCTGGCTTTTAATGTGGAGTAACATTACTGTCTTGATTTTTAAGTTTTAACCATTGGTTTTTACCTTCTTTTATCTCTACTGTTCATTTTTATTCTATTTTATTTATTTATTTATTTACTTTCTTTTTATTCTATGAAATTTTAATAATTTTTTTTGTAACTTTGTTTTGTCCTGGTTGGTTTGCTGTTTTTAATATTTTATTGTCCTGTGTCTGTGTCATTACATTTTGCCATGTGAAGCACTTTGGGCTGCATGTTTGTATTAAAGGTGCTATATAAATAAAGTTGAGTTGAGTTAAATTTGAAGAACCATAGTTCATTAACTATAAATGAAATACATGTTACATGACTGCTTGGCTGACTATTTATCAAAAGGCACAGTTTTGGACTGGCAGTGACCTGAAACGTGATTGAGTTAATCCATCAGAGTGAACATTGACAGTAATGTTACTTTGTAGCGCTGACATTAAGTAAGCACCGCAAGAGGATGATCATTCATGTAATGTTTGTTTTTTCTTTAATGTTTTATTTGAATTTGTATACACCATAGACTGTATAAAATATTGGACTAGCCACCATGGCATCACCCATTACTTTGTGGATTCCTGCTCTCAAAACCTTGAGTTCGGCATTTGGGCTGTCACCATCTTGGATTTTTAGAGTCAGAAGTGACTTAATTTGTATGAGAGGGTGGAGCTGTGAAGAAGAGAGGGGTGGATCTAATTCATCCCAGCTGGCCACCTACACTCTTAGATAGTTGATTGAATTTAGGTTTTGACATCGGATGACCAAAATTCAAGGTCAGGACGTCTAATGCCGACGTCAATTTGATGTAGAATTCCAATGGCAGATGATATTGATATTGTTATTGTGTTGGCTTTAAGTTGTGTTGTCCAGCGTCTTCCAAACATCTCATACCAATGTCATCTTGACTTAGAACAATGACATTTAATTGTAAGGTACAGAAAACAAAACCCAATGTCTGTGGAACATAAACATGTTAACATCCACACTAGGAGATTGACATCAATAGACTATAGACATTTAGAATATTTATAATATATTATTTTCATTCCAGCCAAAATTTAACATCTGTCTGATGTAATAGTCCAGCGTCTTTCTGACGTTATACTGATGTTCGGTGCCAGCTTGGATAGACTGTGGTGACTCCTCACAGACACCCTGTGACTGAAAGTGGCCCACCCATAAATATGCGTAACTACAAGCCTTTATAAAATGTAAATGGTTCAGTTACATAAAAATTCAGTAATGTAGCTATTGTAATTGCTTCATCCAAGTAATGTAACGTATTGTATTTGATTACTTTTCCAATAAATGTATAAAACTGGGCAATAAAGCTGGAAAGTGTTAGGAAATAGGCTATGCCAAAGGAAGGCATTCCTGCACAGCATGGATGTTTTATTCTACATGTTAACTTTTCACTGAAAATAAATAAATAAATAAATGAATACATATATTTGGATGTAACCCCTATGTAATCATCAACTTTTTGATTAGTAACCGTAATTAATTTAAATCTTTCTTCTCAGTAACTGTAACTAATTATTATTATATTCATTTTGTAGTTTCATTACATCCAAGTACTGACTCTTCAACGCTGGTGATGAAACAAGTGGTGCAAACTCACAATTGTTTCGTGTTACATCAACATAAGTCATTTGTACTAACTTGATCTAAACAAAGCTAGCTAGCTAGCTTCTACAAGCAATTCGCCATCTATTGATGCTAAATAATGTAATGCTGGTGGGGAAACATTTAGTGCTAGCTTGCTAGCTAGTTTGCAGGCTGTACCTCATCAATGGGTGATTGATTTCATCAGTAGATTTCTGCTGAACAGCACAAATATTTTTGTTGAGAATTTCAGCTTGGCTTGCTCTTAATGTAGGACCAGTGCTCATGTGTCTGGGGGGGGGCTGTGGCTCAGAAGGTAGAGCAGGTCACCCACTAAGCAGAAGATCAGTGGCTTGATCCCCAGCTCCTCCAGTTCGCCTTTCAAAGTATCCTTGGGCAAGATACTGAACCCCAAATTGCTCCTGATGGCTGTTCCCGTGAGTGCAAGTGAATGGTTACTGAGTAGCAGGTAGGGTGCTTGAACTGCCATCATGAAGGTCCACAGGAGGGGGTTCCTCTAAATAGCTGCTCTTGTGCCCCACAAGCCAATCATAACAGTGGGCATTCCTGTTCTTTGTAAACCAATGATATACACAAGGGTTGCTGTCGCACATGACAGAAATGCTCCAATCAGACTTTTCTGAATTTCATTCAGTCCATGGAGCTTTTGCAGGACATGCAGTGAAGTCAGTTCCAGACAACTCAGTGGTATGAGGCGCTTGTCCTAAATGATGTTTTGTTAATATCTTTGGACTTTATTTATATAGCCAGTATTTGTATATTTGCTTCAAATCATTTGATTTTTAAATGTTGCAAGATCTTCAAAGGTTAATTTCATCACACATGTCCCTTTGTCCCTACTGAGGTCAGGCTGTAAGACATTCAGCATCACCTCATTTCAGTTCCAGGCAGTTCAGCTGGTCATTTCTTGTGATCTTTTACTGTAAATAAAGGGGAGAACTTGTAGAGTTTTGTAGCAGCTGATAGTGTTCCTCCAAATAAAGACCACATTTCCCATACAGCATGTTGCTTCCGGTCACAAAGGGGATTTTACTACTTGTCCCCTCTCTCTGTTATTACTCTGGGCGTGTACATTTTCTTTTTGGATTCACTGAAGCGGAGGGTAAACACAGTATTTTTGTTCCAGATTTCACAATCATTCACTTCTAAGCTTTAGCTGTGTTTGCTTTGGAACAACAGGGCTGACTGCCTGTTTAGTGCTTTAATTCAGCTGGTTTCCCTCCAAATCCCTCAATGCAGAATATAAACGCTGACAGTATTGGAGCTTTGTGTTGTGCAGTAATTATGTCTTAAAATGGAAGCTGTAATCATATATTGATGTTTAAGTCCACAGCACTTGTACTGTGAAGTGTGTTACAGAAAGAGAGAGCTAAAGAATGAAGCAGAGGGGTGTGTGTGTGTGTCTGTGTGTGTGTGTGTGTGTGTGTGTGTGTGTGTGTGTTTGAAGAAGAGATTGGGGAGGGTTGTTAGAAAGGCACAGTCCTTATTTAAAGGAGTTCAATGCAGCCAGTTGAAGAAAAGCTCTCATTGAAATTCATGGCTTAGCACCTATAGCAGTGTGGTTGGAGCAGACCAGAGAGTGAGAGACACAGCCAGCGTCTGACAGATTTCAATTAAAGTGGCATTTACAAGTGCATGGATAGAAAAGTGGAGGGAGGTAAGATGGTTGATGAGGGATTTTTTTTCTGTCTGGTAAGCTTTTCACTTAAATACTCATAAAGAGTGTTTTGTCACACCATCACTTCTGGGGTCTGAGATTTAAGACTCTTCCACTTCTTATAACCAAAGTGCCTCGGTTTGGTTAAGTTATGCAGGTTGTCAGTGTTAATGGAAACTCTTTAACATTGATTAAAAACTTCATTATTCTATGCCATTTCAGTTGCCAGAAGAAAATGTTGGCATTGTATGTGTCTGCACACCACAAACATGTTACATTTGCAAATTACATATGTGTAATATCAATCTTTCTAAAATTATGTAGTATATGAGCTGACTTTGTCTCCTGGAGGTGCAGGGGATGGTAGATGGTGTGCACACCACCGCCAGACAACAAAACCAGTTGTTGTTTAGCAAGTCATAGCTACAGTATTCATCAAACATGGGTGTTTTATAGTGACATATCTGTTTTCCAGCAGCTTTTATGGCACCAAACATGGCTGTTTTGTAGTGATCCATTGGTGTTTTTCCAGCGGCTTTTTAGGCATCAAACATTGGTGTTTTTTAGCAACCCATCTGTGTATTTCCAGCAGCTTTTTAGGATCCAAGTGTGAGTGTTTTGTAGTAAGCCGTTTGTGTTTTTCAAACAGCTTTTTTGTTATCAGAGTGGGTGTTTGTAACAAGCCCTCTGTGATTTCCAGCAGTTTTTTAGCTGGCAAATGGCAAAACACCTGTTGGTGTTTTTCAAGCAGCTTTTTAGGCACCAAATGTGGATGTTTTGCAGCAACCCATCTGTGTTTTTTCAGTGACTTTTTAGGCACTTAATATGGGTGTTTTGTTGCAATCCATTTGTGTTCTTCCACCAGCTTTTTAGCCGCAGCAAACATTGCTGTATTGTCATAACCCCTCTGTGTTAAAGAAGCTGATTTTCACCAAGACATTGCTGCATTTCCTGCTGGAATAGTGAGACAAAAAGCAGGTGTTTTTTATCTTGACATTGCTGCCTCTCTAGCAGGGATAGTATGCATAATAACGTCCAAATGTAACGTATCTGTGGTTTGCACAAAGGTACAATGCCATTTTTATCAGTGATTGGGTTGCCACTACTGCTATGCAAATTTTAATAAATGCTGAATGTCAGATTTGAATGCCAGCCTCTCAGAAATGAAAAAGCAAGGGCCTCTTCCATGGGAGAGAAACATTTGGAAGAGGCAGACTATCTGCACTGACAGTAACATGTTGATAAAAAGTAGGTACAACTCGAGGGCACATTAACTATAGCCCATAGGCGTTTCTAGCCCATTTTTGGGGGTGCTGAAGCACCCCTAAATTGAATCCCAGCACCCCTAAAATTTGAGAGATTTTTTTAAATTTTTTTTTACTGTATGTCCCTTTTTAACAAGCTAGAAAAGTGTCAAAACCATACAGTACTTGGTTGCAACGTAATATTTTAACAACAAAAATATAGTGCCCCCCCCCCCGGAAAGTCTTCCAGTGTTACACATCAAAGTGTGTTTCCAGGTGTTGGGGAATACTACATGTGTTAAAGAAGACATATACAGCCTTAAGTATCTCCAGAGGGAGCTGTGTGAAGTTTGATAAATGTCCTCAAGTGATGTTACTTTCATCTATCATTAAAAAAATTCTGATACCAATACTAGAACCCTTAAAGTCATAACAGTCCCAATTGAGCAGAGTCCTGCATGAAATCTAATTTTCAAGACACACTGTTTTGTTGCCTGAAACTGAAATGAATTAAAACAAAATACCATCCACAAAACACCCTCTATACAGGTCACCTGTCAGGTACAGGTCATCCAATTCATCTTTTGTTATTGCTGTGGTTGAGACACAACGGAAATTAATACTGTGGGTTTGAAACTAACCCTAACCCTCATGTATATGGTTGAGATTTTTCTTTTGTTTCTTTATTTTGTTTAATTTTCAGTTCAAACACTTACAACATTTTTTAAATCATCTGTGCAGTTTGACATGCCCCTTCACAGAATTAAGATTTATTTGTCTATTTAGCCTATTGTTATTAATTGACATTGTTTTGATTATAATTGTTTTGAATCTACCTCAGATTTGTGAAATGTTCTGCTGTTGGGCAAATGTTTGTCATGCTCTCACAGTAAATAAGTAAACAGTTCAGACCACAATTAACCATATGGTTTCTGTCACTGAGGAGCAAAAAATCAGCCTTTAAACAATGATCATTGAATAATGATTCAACATTTTTCATGATCATTATCAATAGGGACTGGGAGTTGATTTGAATCAAGGTGGGAGGCTAGAGTAGTACGTATACTATAGCATGTACAGTATTTAAGTATGATTGAGAATGTTTGAGTTTGTAAGTATGGAAGTGAATATGTGTCGGGGTGCACTGTTTTCTACCACAAACAAATGTTTTTTAAGTACAGATTTTAGGTACTTCTACTTTATTTAAAGGGACATTTTGTAACATTTTCAGTTGTTAATTGGCAAAAATTATTATTAAATAATGCAGGATCATGCATATGCAGCATCACGGGAGACGGAATCCTCATCGCCAAGAAAGCGCAAAAGGGAATCAAAAAGGCAACGGGACTTCAAAAAACAAAGGTCAACATCAGGGTAGCCTTTCCCAGGTGGAAATAGCTGCTGAAGGAGAAAGGTAACGTTAATGCAATCACTGTAGCAATGCAATCATTAGCTGGCCGCTAACAGCGGTTAACAGCTAACAGCAACAAGTGGCTCAACCTCACACACCTCATCCCTCTCCTCGCATCACTGTGCAGCTGTTAGCTGTTCGCCGCTGTTAGCTGTTAGCGCTAACAACAGCTAACAGTCCTGGTGAGGTATGTGAGGCTGAGCCTCTTGTCAGTTGTCAAAAGACAAGACGTGATTGGTTTGTTTCGATTTACACCTGCCCCAACAATCCTACGTTGTAAACACAGCCAGCATGGTGAGGAGGGGGTTTGTCAACTTGCGTCGCGTGTGTCTGTGTAGGAGCTTAATGAATACTCCATGAAGTATCAGATGATATGGTTTCATCAATGTTATCATAGCTTTTTGGTACACAGCGGCTACCGTTTGAAACAGTGAGGCGCTAGAGTGCGCTATCCGTTTGAATGCGATTTGATTTCAACATTAGATGAGAGAAATTCCTACACACTGTGGCTTTAAGTATTTCCATTTTATGCTACTTTAGAATTCTACTCAAGTACATTTCAGAGGCTAATACTGTACAATTTACTCATCTACCTTTTTTTGACAATTTTAGTTATTAGGTGTGAGGGGAAAATTGCAATGTTTCTTTGTGGCAATATTGTATCAATACACATGCCAAGTATCAATTTTTAATTATATAAATTATCAGTACTGAAAATGCAAATTACACTTTTGGTAGCCTCTGAGAATCATAAAATCAATTGCTTTTTTTGCTACACTAGATACATTTGGCTGCAAAAAAAATGATTGACGTGAAAAACTTTAATTCTTTTTCTTATTAGATAAAACACATGTTGGCAAAGCTTTCCTTCGGGGACTTGATTTACAGTTGAAAAAAGGTAATATATAACATTATATGTTATTACAATACTCAGCATATTGCAAAACTTATATAATATTGTACCGCAATAATGCTCAACTTACGGCCAAAACTGTCCTCAGATAGGGTGCTGGGTGGGTCCCCAAAACATATGGAAAATAAACTGATTGACGCTGGGAGTTTTTTTTTGGTTTGTTTGTTTGTTTGTTTTTGTACTTTAATATACATTAAACTGCCTTTTACACCAACCAAGCAGCAACTGCCCTGACAACCACCTACTTGCAAGAGCATTCCCCAAAAAAGCAGAGCGTTCTTAAAAGCAGCTGCTGCCACTACAGTCCTGGGCTGTCATGACAGGGCAGCTGCTTCAGTGAACGTCACTGACAAAAGTAGCTTGGCGCCATGTAGATAACAGCATACCATAGCAAGACAAGGGAAACCATTGCAATTTCCAAATATTTCTACATTTTTGGACAATTTACCAGACATCTTAAGTTTGGTGAAAATGTTATCACAGGCCCAGTTTTTTATTTTGGTAAGTTGTTGATGCCAAATTTATCAGCTCCTCCTCCATCTTGTTATCTGTCTACTGTTGTGATGCCTGCCCCCTTCTATTATATATATATACATATATATATATTATATATATATTCACACCCTTACCTATACCCCATTTTTGAAACAGCTTCCCTTCTGCTACCTTCCCCTCATTAAAATTACTGGAGGCACAGCGCTTCAAAAGAAGAAGAAAAAAAAAACATCATGAAAGGGCTTTTTTTTTTCAGAACAATGCCATACTTATTGCATCCCCTGACAGACGTCTGGGCTAAGCCCCAAGATCAATCAATCAATCAATCAATCAATCAATCAATCAAATCACATTTTGCCTCAGCGGGCTTCACAGCATACGACATCCCTCTGTCCTTAGGACCCTCGCAGCGGATAAGGAAAAACTCCCAAAAAAAAAAACTTTAAAAATGGTGCCGCCAGAGTGTTGACTAAGACAAGGAAAATGGATCACATTACCCCACTGCTTAAGTCACTACACTGGCTAGTAAGCCAGCTTTAAAGTCCTTTTACTTGTTTATAAAGCTTTGAATAACCTTGCCCCTCCATACATCAGAGATTTTCTCTCATTTTATGTTCCAGTCAGATCACTAAGGTCCTCCACTGCTTTACTTTTAAATGTTCCTCATGTGTCCCATAAAAGTACTGGTGAGAGCACTTTAAAAGCCCCCAAAAACGGTAGAAAAAAATGGTAGACACCTTAGGAAGAGCAACTGAGGAGGGATCCCTCTTCCAAGACGGACAGATGTGCAATAGATGTCATACAGAACAGATCAACATGATGAATTAACAGTAATCCATATGACACAATGAGACAGAGAGAGAGACAGAGACAGAGAGAGATGCAGGACAGACGGTAATGATAATAGCTTACAACAATATTAATTAAAGTAAAATTATTATAATTCTAATTACGGCTATTGTGGTACAATATGCTGAAAGTATATATTAATATCTGATAGTATACATATGTGACAATAATCATATGTGTATAATAACAGTAGAAGTATGACTAATGATAACAGCAGCAGGAGGCATCAGGCAGGACCACGGCAGCAGCACAACCACACATGTCACACTATCCAGGCACCACTGCGATAGCAAGACAGTGGAGCACAAAGGCTCCGGAGAAGAAGCCGAGTTAGTGAGTTGCAATATCAGGACATGAGTGTTAGCAAAGGAGAGAGAGAGCGAGAGAGAGAGAGAGAAGGAGAGAAGGTGCTTGGTGTCCTCAAATCCTAGAAACGCCCTTGCGTACATGTGCATTACTGCTGACTTGCCCCCGACCTCCTGTCATTTTGCAAAAGTGGCCCCCGGGCAATGCAAGTTGAGTATCCCTAATGTATCATATCTAAAGTATTGTGATAATATATGTGATGTGCAGGCTCTTTTCTTAAATGCTGTTTTATTAATATCATGGGACTTTATTTATATCGTTAGTATTTATATAGTTGCTTTGAATTATTCAGATTTGAAATGTTCAAGAGTTAACGTCATATTTTCTCCACAGTTGACTGAAACTGTGAAATGTCTCTTTGTCCCTGGTGAGGAGGTCAGGCTGAGACTGGCGCTCAGCATCACCTCATTCCTCATCAGCCTCAGAGGAAACAGGGAGGAGAGCGACTGTGAGGCTCTAAATTATCCCAGTCTGTCTCCATCGCCCTCTCACTTCGTCTACCTTTTTCTGCAACATTCCTCTCCTCTTTCTTCAGTTTTTCTCTCTCTATCTGTCTCTGTCTTGCACTTCATTCCTCCTTTTTTTTCTCCCTCCCATTATACTCTGCCAGCCAGACTTTCAGGGCTTTGGGGTGTAACGCCACGAGAGTCGGGTTGTAATAACATGGCTGTGATATGCTTGGACCTCATCTGGAGTCGACGCTCCTGAGAGAGCAAAAGAGAGATGTGTGGAGAGGTGGATAAAGAAAGGTGGGGAGCGTGAAAGAGAAAGACAGACAGAGGATAATAAAAGAGACAGAGTAGAGACAGACTGTGTCCTAGGGGCTCTTACTGGGCCATGAAGACGTGTCTCAGTGTTTTATCTGGACCCGCTGGGGCTCCCAGTGAGGAGCTTCAGTAGTTGTAAACCTGCTGACCTCCCCAGTCTAAACAAAGCTCTACACCGAGCTGGAAAGAAGAAATGTCAAGCTTCTCTCACCTTTTCACTGCTAACTGAAGAACTGCCATCAAAAGTGACTTAAACACCACATTACTGTGAAGAAGCTCCAGATATCTGCACCTTCACACCTAAAATTACTCTAATTAAAAGATACTAACATTCTAGCCCACCATTTATTAACACATACCAACACCTTTTGGATTTTTCTTAGGCAGCCACTTATTTCAGTCTGTTTACGCAAACATTTTATCAGTAATTTAAACGTCCTGCCAAAATACTTCCCATGATGATGAGCAACAGGCAGTCATTTAAAGCAGACACAGTATTCAGTGCAATAAATGAACTCAAGCAAGTCTGAGGTCTTACTGAACTGATTACTGATCAGTCATTAATGCTGTATCCCAACCCAGTCTCACTCCGAATTTGGTGAAAACCGGCGCTTGGTCAGTGACTCTCGGCATTAGACACAGACGACAGTCATCCTTTCATGTCAGCGTGATATACAGCCAGTCACTGTTACTGTTTAACAGCACCCAGCAGTTTCAATGGGAAACAGGACAAGACAACTATGAAAGTTAAGGCGGTGGAAGACTGAGTAGGGTGGCTAAGAGGGGTGGTGGATGGGTCCACCAACCACAGACTATCACGCGGGATGCCAGTGTTTGTTTTCTGTGTGATTGTAAGGCCAAATCCTGTTCTTTTTTTCCCAAACCCAACCACACACTTTTGTTGCCTAAACCCAACCACGTGTGTGTGTGTGTTGGCTAAACGTAACCACGTTGAAGGAGGGGAAAAAAAGTAAATTTGCAGTGTTAAAATGATGTAGCGAGTTTATTTTGAAAGAGACTGTATGCAACTTGTACATTTCCCGTGAAAACGGAGGGTGCATCAAAAGCCGAAAACAGGCTCAAGAACAGTTTCTTTCCCTGGGCCATCAGAACTCTTAGCTCTAATAACATACACACACACACACACACACACACACACACACACACTACAGATAATTATCATCATCTGCTGAGCACTTTAACATTTAACCTTTAACTCTCAAAATTTAAATGCAACAATACAGCAATACACATTTTTTAAGTGCAAAACCCATCCTTTTACCCATCCTTTTACGCATATCCATCCTTTATCTAGTATTAATTTTAGTTTCATATTTACTGAATGAGTGCTTGTTGTCTGTCTTTAATTTGTCTTACTACTTGCATTAATTGCAGTGTACAATTACAATAAAGGATTTCTATTCTATTCTATTTTGAAAACATCAGAGCTTATCAATACTATCATCTTTAATCATTTGGCCTGGGGCAGGACTAATACTGGGTTTCAATACCCATCCCTGGCCAAGGTATTTGCAGATCCTCAAAGTCTTAGAATGTTTAAAATTCAATTTCATGAATTTTAGACCATAAAAGTCATTAAATAGTCTTGAATTTGAATTTCTGAGTTCTTAATTGTCACAAACCTTTCATTTATTTTATTTAGCCATCTTTTATTTATTTATTTGATCAAAATTGGTGAAGCTCATTTGTGTAAAGATCCACATTTCTTGTGTTATACACCTACCACTGAACCTAATACTGCTCTTTAAAAAAAGAAAGAAATTTTTGTTTGTTTTTTTACTTAAACCTACCTGTTGGCAAATAACCACACTCTTACCTAAAACCAACCTCTGCGAGTAACCACATATATAGTGCTTATCTTCATACTTACCTGTAATGCTTGAACAAGAAAATAATGATTTGTCAAAGAATCAGTCTTTTATTAATTATATTAAACATGATCTTGAAAAAAATTTTTTTTAAATAATTTAAGCGTCTGATACCTGAAAGACACCCTGAAAGTGGACGTAAATGTGTTTATACAAAAACACTGGTGTTATCTTTTAATTTTCTTTGTTTGTGGGAATGTAACATGAACTGCAATATTGGTGTTAGGAAGTAAAAATGTAAAAGCTTTTATAACATAGGTTTAATTAGTGTGTGTGTGTGTGTGTGTGTGTGTGTGTGTGTTATAGAAAGCAAGGGAAATGGCTTCAATTCGAAATTTCAATTTTGCGATTTTGTGAGTAGAACAAGCATTTTCTTAACCAAAAATGTCCCTTGGGATATGTTTGAGTTGTGAAGAGGTCTTACAGGAAAGATGCAGGTACTGTAAAGAATTATGAATTGTCTTGCAAGAAGTGTTTGTGCAATGTTTTACTTGTCAGTCACTTTTATATTTGCTTTATTCATATAGTGTCTCTGTAGTCTCTGTCTGCCTCTGTCCATGTACCAGCAGGTCAACGCTGACATTGAGCTAAACAGAGCTCGACATCAGATCGGGTTGAATATGTATCCAGGGACCCATGTGGGTTATTCAGGTCTGACAAGTAAACGTGTCAGTGAGCTGCCGGCTCTTGCTCTCGCCCTCCCCACCTCGTCTTGTCAGACACGTTGAGAGGCCACAGTTGGTGTTTGTTGTTTTAGGCTGGATTGTGCTGAGTCCCAGGCCTGTGTCCACCTTCTCCTTCTGCTTCAGTTTATTTGACTTCCCCCAGGTTTAAATTGATTGTAGATACTCTGCTTTCTTATGAGTTTGGTTTTCAAACAGGGTCAATGCATGCTTTGGCAAACTGTTTAAAGTTTTCATACCCCCTGGCTTCACTGCTCTCCTCATCTTCTGGGCTGTACAGGGTCCAGACTTAGCTGGGCGTCAATACCTGCCTACATTTAAGCTTAGCTGAAATATGTTGTATAAATTATATAACGTTGAACAATGGGGGATGATTTTGTTAAATCACGTAAATGCACAATTTCATTTGGTTCCTTTGATTTGGGACTTTGATAGAATGGTCCTGTTGGGAGTGGACAGCTAGAATGACAGTGTTGAGGAACGAACTTTTTCTTGTGAAGGGGACTCTCTTGAAGAAATGGCTCCCTAATGAGGCACTTGAAGCGCTCTTGGGGCCCATGAAGGTACATTATTCACTATAGAGACCGGGGATGAGGTGTGAACTAAATCTAGATGAAGTTTGGTGGGTACTGCCACACTAATGCAAATCCTGAGGAGCAAAAAGATGCAAATGAATGGCAATTCAGTTATTCACTTATCAGATATTGTTCCTTTTTTTTATTTGGAGAGCATCCTCAAGAGCAAGGCTACAACTATAATACATCTGTATCTATTCAGAAAGGCTGCACAGCCCTCTAAAAGGAAATATTCAGAGGACTTGCATTTGGATTCTTATCTGCAGGAAATTAGAAAAAAGTGATGAACTTTCATGATTTTTAAAAAGCCCAAATGACTTGGAAAATGGGGCTTTGTAAAGGATAAATTGTGCAAACTTAAAGAGAGACAGACAGAGTTATGGCTCAGTTAGTTGATTGGTCATCAACTTTTCACATGTCACATTAACAAATTTGCATCTCTTAGGATAGCAAAGAAATGGCCTGCCTCACTCTGCCTTACTCTGCCTCTGATTGGCTTACCCTGACATTCCCACCCTAAGCCTAACCAGTCCTTCACCTTTTGCCGAAACCTCAATCGTTGGGAGGGTAGGTTGGGTCATTCCCTTGTTATCCTAGGAAACACAAATTCGTGTCACATAAGCCATTTGCCTGATACCATCCCTTTGAATCTGCCCACTCCACCGAGTTGAATGATTTGTATGCCATCATGACATGAAACAGCAGTTTCTCAGTTGAAATAAAAAATGACCAATAAGTGCTAACAATTAGCCAATCAGGAATGTCAGGCTGTATGCCATAATAAATGAGAAGTAAAAACAACTATGGCGATAGCTATACACCATGTCCTTACTGGATGCGAGCATCAGACTATTGTGCCGCATCGTATTACATCAGATGCTTTATGTCCATGCTAGATCTGTTAAATATGGAACTTTGTCACATCATGTAAACAAACCATTTACCTAGCAGCTGTGCGCCCATCAAAAGATGGGTGAGTATGTACTTCCTTACCATGGATAACTTACAGTTGTCATTGTTGTAGCTCCCATACTATTTCATACCACCATCTCCACTTTGTTAAACAAGATGGCTTGCTAGCATCTCACACAAGTCTTACCAGAAACATTTGTTTTCCTGGCAAAACAAATGAGTTCCTGTAGGCAACTCATCATTTAAACCTTGTGAATCAGCTGTTCCTCGTCCATTGCAGCACTTTCAATGCGAGCGACAGAATAAAAATAGACATGGGGCGTCCAACAGAACTTTAGTTCAAAACAGTGTGCTGTATCATGTTGTATCACATTGTAGGCAGTTCGGACAGTCCAATAGAAAACAATGCAATCAAACTGATTTGGCCGTTGATGCTCGCTTGTGTTGCATCCGGGTAGGACACGGCGACAGACAAGACAGAAGCTGCTATGGAGGCTGTTCTAAATTGACATATGTTGTCAATATAGACATTGTAGTTTGTTTTACCTTGCTTCACTCCACTCTTGAAACCCTGGATGAGTAAGTACATTGGCATGACTATGCATTGGTGTGGACTTAAAATGACGTTAGATTTAGGTGGATACATTGGTCTATAGTGACTGTATTGGGAAAATGAAATCCCCTTTCCCCACAGAAGTTGGTTAGAGTTAATAATAATATAATAATCTCTTTATTTGGATAGGGACAGTGCACATTAATGAACATCGATCATATATCTCTCATACATGCCGGATTGTAGCAAAGCTGCTAATTTGCATCCGTAGTCCCTAATAAATAAATAAATAGATAAAATACAAATGGAAGAGACAGCAGATAAATAAATAAAATACAAATAGAGGAGACAACAAACACAAAACAATTCATTATACAAACAGAGTGGATGCAATGTCAGACTGAAGATGGAGATTGAGTGTAATAAGTTGACAGCTCTGTCCAAAATCAGGCAATTAAGCTGGGAATGAAAAAAAGTTTTCCCCCAAATATGTTAGGCTGTATATATGAAATTTGATTAAGATTGGATAAACTATGTAGGAATGATTAAAGTTTTTAAATGAGTGGAAAACCTTTGTGGGCAGAAGTGGGCTAGTCTTTTACAAATCACAGTTATTGTGGGTGTATACCAATGCAAGGGCTCTCCATAAGTTATAAGATAAGATATACTTTATTTATCCCCCAGAGGGGAAATTCAGATCAGTCAGTTCAGAGCTGGATGTAGCTTAAGCCAACCTGCTGTTGTACAGTTTGATGGTGGTGGGCACAAAGGAGTGTCTGAATCGTTCAGTCCTGCACCTGGGTGGGATAATCTGCTGGCTGAATGAGCTGCCCATCAGCCACAGCTCGTTGTGTAGGGGGTGAGAAGGATTGTCCAGGATTGCACAGATTTTGTCCTTCACCCTCCTCTCAGCCACTGTCTCCAGACTGTCCAGGTCCAGTCCACCCACAGAGCGGGCTTTCCTCACAAGCTTGTTGAACCTGTTGACCTCACCAGTCTTAACTCCACCCCACCAGCACACTACAGCAAAGAAGAGTGCACAGGCAACCATAGACTGGTAGAAAGTCTGGAGGAGCCCACTACAGACACCAAACGATCTGAGTCTCCTCAGGAAGAACATCCTGCTCTGTCCTTTCCTATAGAGGGCTGTGTTATGAGTCCAGTCCAGTTTATTGTTGATGTGGACCCCAAGGTACTTGTATGAGTCCACCATCTCCACCTCCTCGCCTTGGATATGGACTGGGGCAGGTTGCCTCCGGTTCCTCCGGTAGTCCACCAACACCTCCTTAGTCTTGCTGATGTTGAGTTTTAGGTGGTTTCGGTTGCTCCACCTGACAAAGCTCTCAATCAGTCCTCTGTACTTCTCCTCGTCATCATTGCTGATGCATCCGACTATGGAGTGTCGTTGGAAAACTTTTGGAGGTGGCAGGAACCAGAATTGAACCTGAAATCAGAGGAGTAGAGGATGAAGAAGAATGGTGCCAGAACAGTTCCTTGGGCCACCCCGGTGTTACTTGACACCACCTCAGATACGCAGCCATCCACCCTGACGTACTGCAGCTGGCCCGTGAGGTAATCCAAAATCCAGGCAGTGATGTCCGAGTGAAGTTGAATATCCAGCAGCTTGTCTCTCAGGAGGCTGGGATGAATGCTGTTGAAGGCTCTGGAGAAGTCAAAGAATATGACTCTCACAGTGAGGAAGATGATGGCATCCTCCACACCAATGTGCTGCTGGTAAGCAAACTGCAGGGGGTCCAGGAAGACAGAGAGCAGTGGCCTCAGGTGCTGGAGAACGAGCCTCTCAAATGTCTTCATGACATGTGACGTTAGTGCCACCTGTAGTCACTGAGAGTGCTGGGATGTCAGCCTGTTACATGCATAGTCTGTTTTCAAAATACACTTCCGTTTTCATAGGAAATATGCAGTTTGTCTACAGTCTCTTTCAAAATAAATGCACCACGCTGGTACAACAACGCAAATTTACATTTTTTTCCTTCAACAACAAACGCACATGGTTATGTTTTGCCCACACATGCACATGGTCGGGTTTAGGCAACAAAAATGTAGGGTTGGGTTTAGGAACGACCAACAGGGTTTGGCTTTACAATCTTATGGAAAGCAGACAACGGCCTCCTTGGTGAAAGTTGGTGGTTGTTGCACCCATACATCACCCGCCCTACTTGGGATTCTGCCGCCTTATTTTCATTGTTGTCCCAGTGTTGTGCAACTCCCATACTGTAGCTCTTGCATTTAAACCACCAGCACTATAGCTACAAACCACCAAAGAATAATGTTGAGAACTTGGACGTGTCAATGAGAAAAATCTTGGGATGAAATTATTGTTATAGAGCTGCAACAATTAATTAATCGTTTAGTTGTCAACTATTAAATGAATGGCCAATTATTATATAACAAATTTGATAATCAGTGAATTTTTTCCCCCTCTTTGATAGTAAACCAAATATCTTTGGGTTGTGGACCTAACGACATTTGAGGACATCAGCTTATGTTTTTTTTTTCTGACATTTTTTGGAACAACAAACTGATCGATTGATTTAGAAATTAATGGAAAAATAACTCCACAGTGAAAAGAATTACCTCACATTTTCACTAGAGGAGGACTTCCCTATCACGCTAGTAAACATCGAGAAACTTGCAAATGGCAAACAACAGAAGATGGAATAAGGAGCAAACTGATGATGTCTTGGTAACAGAAGTGTCCTTTAAAGTGAGTTTATTTTGTCGTGGTGAGGTGTATTTTTCTGTTCTTGAGAAGGCAGATTCTCTCTGCCCTTGTTTCTTGCCTGATACTCCCAATTCAGAATAATAAATATTCTTCTGAAAAGTCACAAAGAAATGAATCTATACAGCCCAGTTACAAGATTTGATGATTGGCATGAGGAGCAAAATGTTAACACTAGATTGTCAGTTAAGCTACCTAAAACCTTGGGAGAAACTTTGTGAAAGAAAGCATCCTTTATGATTGAAGACATTTAATTGTGCCATGATGGGTGGACTTCCACACACTCCCAAACTTTCTTTTCCAGTTCTTCCCAGAGCTCAGTGATATCTTTGGCTGGCTTCTCCTTCCCTCCTTGCCTCTCTGGAGAGCATTGGGCCTCCATCCTCCGCCTCCCTGCTTCCTCCCCCAGCTGATGAAGATTTAAACACTGGCCTATTTCACATATTATTGCCACAGTGTGCTCTACAAATCACCAGGATAGGAGACCGCATCAAACAGGCTTGGGTGAAGGAATGAAGGGATTGAGGGAATGAGACAAGGAGGAGGAGGGAAGACCAGCCATGTCAGTGCTGACAGGGAGAAACCTCAGATCAGTTACAGCTGAAAACACGGACAAAGCAGAAGCATAAATTAAGGCACAGGGCTTAATTGGTGCTGATGAGGAAAAGGAAATGTGTTCAGATTTTATTATGTGAGAGAGTGGGACTTAAGAAAGGGGAGCACGGATATGTTTCCTAAGCCCTGTGTTCCCTCAGATCAGTTCGTCCAACAATGAGGTAATGTTTTCACCCCTGTCTGTTTGTTTGTTCATTTATCTGTCTAACCCTAACCCAAACCAAGTTATGGAATGCCTGGTTATGATGCTGAAGAGACATCAGGCTGAGAGAACACAGGGCCTAATTTTAATGGAAAAAAAAGTTCATGTGAGAATATAAAGGTAAGACAACATAGGCCCTAATTAAGATGTAAAAAAAAGTTAATAGGTGCTGACAGAACATAGGTGCAAAGGAAACATGGAGCTTAAGGCCTAGCAAAGGCCTAGTTTGGATTTGAAAAAAAATATTCACGAGGGTACATAGGGCTGAGAGAACAAGGGGCTGATTTGAATGGAAAAAAAATCATAAGGGAACATAAGGCTGAGAGAAAATAGGGCCTAATTTTCATGAAAAAAAGGTTCATAAGGGGACACAAGGTTGAGGGAACATAGGGCCCTATTTGGATTGGAAAAAAACATTTATGAGGGTACATTGGGCTGAGAGAACATAGGGCCTGATTTGGATTATTTTGGAAAACAACATTTCCCTTTCTTGGGGAAAGACACAGCAGTGTACGTTGGTGCTTCAGCAGCATAAGCAGTCACTCACTCAGCTCTAGCTGCCTTTAGATACATATCCTATTGTGCAGGAGCAGACTAAACATTTTCAGCAAGGGCTAAGGTAAAGGCCCAGAGGGACTTCAAAGAGCTTCCACTATTTTTTATACAACATTCATTTTTTTTTAAAGATTATTTTTTTGGGCTTTTGCCTTTAATGGACAGGACAGATTGAAATGGGGTGAGAGAGAGAGAATCGGGGTTGACATGCAGCAAAGGGTTGCAAGCCGGAGTCGAACCTGCGACCGCTGCAGCAAGTCATCACCTCTATACATGGGGCGCCAGCACTATCCACTACGCTACCGACGCCCCCAACATTCAGTTTTAATTTAGTTATGGCACTAATTACTTAAAGACAAGAATAAAATGCAAACAAAACCAAACTTTTCATTATTCCATTTTCAGCACCCCTCTTATCAGGGTCTTGGGTAACAATGCCCCTGCATTCAGTGTAGCCACAATAGGCATGATGTTCCTAAAGTTCTATAATTATATCATGGTCAAGGAAAATGTATGTATTTTCTCAATCAGCTTCTTACCACAAGTGATTGGTGCCTACATGAACACAATATTCTCTGCATTAGTTAGCAACTTACAACAGCTTTGGTCATTTCACATGACACATATTTTTCTTTTGTTCTCTGTGTTCAGCCAAGGTGCCAGAGTAAATGTTGGCACTGTACGATTCTGCAAACCACAGGTACAATAAATGTGTACATTATTAGTTAGCAGATACAGTATTTTAAAACTTTACATGTCTTTACATTTTGATAACACTGTTGTGAGGGTTAGGCACAAAAGACACTGAGTTGTGCTTAGAAAAAGATCAACGAATGCTTTGCATGGCACTGTCTCAGCAGAAAATAAAGCAATGTCTTGATAAATAAAAATCACATTTTGAGGGATATTTTCTGCTGGAAAAACAGCAGTACTAACACACCTGGAAACACAGCAATGATTCACTAAAAAACAACTGGTTTTGTGGTATGCTTGGCAGACATCTCGCCTAGTGGCACGCCATCCACCATCCCCTCCACCTCCTGATGACAAAGTCAGCTATGTCATTATAGAAATGCTGATATAGGTATAGATATAAAATGTACAAATGTAACATATTCATTTTCATGTAACATACAAAGCCAACATTTTCTTCTGGTGACTGGGCCGCTCGGTTCTTTATACTAGTTCGAAGTGGGTGGGTCACTTGGTTACTGTCAGTCAAATCTGGTCAAACCACACCCACACAGCCCTGATGAAGCTGGGTTGTTTTTGAACCTGATCACCCTCTGAAATCATTAAATCTGGTGCTTGGTTTGTGACTTCCAGTGTCAGACACCGACAAAAAAAGCTGTCCTTTCATGTCAGCATGATATGTGGTTGGTCACCATTGTTGTTTAATGGCACCCGGTGGTGTCAGGGAGAAGTGCGGTGGGACAACAACAAAAGTTAAGGTGGTGGAAGTCCAAGTAGGGTGGGTGGGAGTGGTGGTGGATGGATGTAACAATCCCTGACTTTCACCCAGGTTGTTTGCTTCCCGTAAGATTGTAGAGTTAAACCCTATTCCTTGTTCCTAAACCCAACCACGTGCCTGTGTTGGCACAACATAACCACATGTGTTTGCTGTTGAAGGTAAAAAACATCAATTTGTGATGTTGTTCCAATGTAGTGTGTTTACTTTGAAAGAGACTGTATGCAAACTGTACATTTCCTGATAAAACCGAAGTGTATTTTGAAAACAGACAATGCATGGAACAGCAAAAACGTTGCTCCAGAATATCAACAACCAACTGACCCAGGGTACGTTACACATCATATCTCAGTGTGGAAAGTCCATGACCAAACGTTGCTATGTGACAAGGGCGAAGTGAGAATGTGTTGGATTTGAAGCTAAGCTGTGAACTCAAGTGTGCTGGTGGAGATAATCACTGGTCAGCTAAGTTCACCCCTGTACAGTTCCACATCATTAAAAAGTGGTTACAGTTTCTTTGTCCCTTTGTCTCTGTCCCCTGCACAGACGGGATGAACTGCATGAACAAGGACCACGGCTGTGCCCACATCTGCAGAGAGGCTCCAGGCAAAGGCGGGGTGTCGTGTGAGTGCCGTCCTGGCTTTGAACTGGCCAAAAACCAGAAAGACTGTACATGTAGGTATCACGCCTAACCTGAGTAATCCCCTTTATTGACAAACACACACACACACACACACACACACACACACACACACACGGACCAGGAAGTGACTGTGCTTGAAGGTCAACCTTTAGTCTCAGATTAATGTGTCAGTTTTGTTCACATTTCCTCACATTAAATGAGCAGCTCACAGACGTTGGATGTCTTTATTTACTCCATGTAGTCAAATGCACTTTTGCGTAATGCTTTCTGTCATCTGTTAATCTTTAGTCAATTTACTTGTCACTTTGTTTTACAATTCACATGGCAGCAAAGTATTAACACTTTGTTTCATAGACTTGATTTTATTGAGGTACGTGCTGGTGTGATGAAGGCTCTAAACTGCTCCTGTAATAAACATCTGTAATAGCAATGGTGGACAAGTTCCAGTAGGCCTTCAGCAGTAAAATATGAGGGTGGACATTTAATACCAAAATCAGTTAAGCGTTTCAGGCCAAGCTGAAGGTGCTGAAGGATTCAGTAGAGAGAATTCATGTCTCTCACCCCCCTCCCTCGCCATTCGGCTCCATCCCTGTTTCTCACTCTTCATGCCGAGTGCCTGCAGCCACGGAATTTAGGGCTGCTGTTTTCGAGGGGGGGGGAAATAAGCTTTTAGTTACACTTTGTTTGGCATCACATCTTGTTCTCCTCTCAGACAGTGAGAGTGTTAAGATTGTGAAAGCCTCTGAAAAGCTCTAATGCATCCCCCGCTGTGGTAATATTTCATTAGCGGCAAGGGACCCAGTGCTGTGCCGGCCTGTTGAGCATGGCGGCACAGGACAGTAGTAAACAAGTGATGAAAGAAGTGCTAGTTATGTCTACACACACAAACCCACACACACACACACACACACGCACACACATCCTCCCTTCCTTCTCCTCTCGTGTCCTCTCTGTCTCATTTTCACCTCTCTCGTCCTTTTTCTTCCTTCTGTCTCCCACTTTCTCCCCCTACTTCACTTTTTGCCTCATCCATTTTTTTAATGTCTTTGCGCCAGAGACAGCTGAGGCCAAAGACAAAAGGTTTTTGGGTTGTCCGTCTGTCTGCTTGTCCCATTCTTGTGAATGGAATGCTTCAAGAATACTTTGAGGGAAATTTCTTCAAATTTGGCACAAACGTCCACCTGGACTCAACAATGACCTGACTAGATTTTGATGGTCAGAGATCAAGGTAACTCTGACCTTGCACCCATCTCATTCTTGTGAACGTGATATCTCAGAAGTGCCTTGAGCAGTTTCTTCAAATTTGGCACAAACATCCACTTGGACTCGAAGATGAACTGGTTAGATTTTGGTGGTCAAAGGTCAAGAACACTGTGACCTCACCCTCATCCCATTCTCATGAACACGATATCTCGGGAACACCTTGAGGGAAGTTCTTCAAATTTGGCACAAATGTCTACCTGGACAATGAACTGATTACATTTTTGGGGTGTAACAATACACAAGTCTGGATAGATATATCGATTCAACAATCAACAATCCAATATTATTGACGCAAAGTGAAAACATTGGTACATATCATATTTAATACTAATATTTTGAAATTCCCATGGCATTTCTGTGGCACCATTTCTGTCCAAGCACACCCCTGTCCTTGACATTCAACAGTGCTAGCAGCCTAGCACCAGGCAGATAAGCAGCCAAGAAGGGATATTTACTGATATTGTCTCATACTGATTGCAGATCCCTGAATTGAATCATATAGTGTTGCAGACTTTGTGACATCAGCAAATATTTTATTGTTGTCCCAGAAATATTGTATTATGATGATATTTTTAATTCGCACTCCCATTAGATTTTGGTGGTTAAAGGTCATTGTAACCTCACAAAACTCAAGAATATATACACTAATTGTGATAAAATTTCACACAAATGTCTAACAGAATATAATGCTAATGGGGATGACATTTTATATCCACAAGGTCAAGGGTCAACTTCACTGTGACATAATACTTTCTGGCCATTACTCAACACCATAACTCAGGAAAAGAAGGGGAGACTTTGGTCAGATACTGAATTGGTGACAATAATCTCGGGTGCACACCCTCAGACTGTGCTGATTGTATAGATCTTCTGTGCTGCCAGGTTGAAGATGTGTATCAGGCATCCATGTTTGAGAATATGTATCTTCTTTTGAGCAATATCCATATGTGAGGCATTTTCTACTTTCATGGCTGCATGAGTCTGGACAGTCATGGAAGTAAATGACAACCTAACTGGTTGGTGGAGGCATACACCCGAGAGACTGCAATTCTAGGTTTATCTCCCCCATCCTCTCTTCTTCTCTCCTTCAAATCCCTGAAAGATACAAAAATGGTCCAAGTAAGGGAAGTGCAAAGTTTAGAGAAAAGCTTTGGAAAAGTTCACCAAGTGTATTCGCGCATGTTTTTCCCTTTTCACCTCAAGAACGGAAGATTAGGCAAATTAGGAGGTAAAAATGTTGGATGAATTACAGATGTCTTACATTGTTAGTGCTTGACAAATCAGTTCTGTTTATTATGGCAAACTCCATTTCAACAGTTTGTGGCCCATTAAAAAGTAGTACTTAGCTGGCTGTTTTAGGGCCAAGGGAGTAAAGTTGAACCCTGGTTTCTCTGGTGGAGAAAGGGCTAAGGTTTAGGAGTTCTCAAAAAATGCTCCAAGAAAGGTCCTGCGGTGAAAGCTCCCCGTTAGAAACTGCTCTTTCCCATGTTTTCCACCTCTCATCATCTCTTTATCTCTTCCCCACAACTGCATTCTCTTTCTCACTCTTCCACATCTTTTCCCATCCCCTGTGTTGTTCACATTCTTTCAAATTATTTATCTTTCTCATGAAATCAATAAGAAATAGAAACCTTTTCTCTCTCTTTTCACCTTTAGGCCCCTCTTGACCGAAAGTTTTCTAGGAACTCAGGAACATTTTTAAGACCTAATTTTTAAAACACAGAAACTTTGCATTGGACACTGGGCCCTCCGATTATCAAAGTAATCATTTTCACCCAAACCATGATCTTTTCTTAACCCCTAACTCCTAATCCCCCCCAACTCTGAACCTAACCAGATTGGTTTTGTGCCTAAACCAAACCAAGTTTTAAAACTGTCCCCAAAAACTAAATATTAAAATGTTACAAACAATAGAATCTTCACTTTTTATCAAATATGATACAAATTTACATTGACTTTCAGACAAACACTGTAAATATAACTTTGGGTTCTTTCTTGTGTGTTGTTTTCAGTGACGTGCAACTATGGAAATGGCGGTTGTCAACACACATGTGATGACACGGACACAGGGCCGGTGTGTGGCTGCCACCAGAAGTATGCCCTGCACTCGGACAGCAAGACCTGCATCGGTGAGTGACAGCTAAGATGGCTTCCAAGTTTACATACACACTTGTACCCTAAAGCCCTCACAGCTGTTTGACTGTAACATCTGTTGTATGATAGAAGGTCCTGAACACTGTTTGTGTAGCACAGATGATAACAGGAGGAAAGTCACAGAATGAAAAAGTGTCAGGGGTTGGTCGTAGTGAGTTCTGTCCCCACCCCTCGAGACTCTGAACACAGAAAAAACAAAAGGCCAGCACTTTAACAGATTTATCTACCCTAATTTATTAATGTAACAAACCCACACTGATAATAATGACATGGATGAGACACAGGTTTCAGGTTGTCAGTGAAAAAAAATCAAGAATATGATTCAGTCGATACCTTTTTAATGAAAGCTGTAGTCCAGCCTAAGGCTATATTCAGCGTCTAACCTGCATTAGTGGTGTAAGAAGTTCTTTTGTTATGTATAACCTACAAAATCACAACTGCAGGACCGTCAGTAAATTACAGAAAAAATAAAATAAACATAATGGCATTATTTTATGGTCTTTATTGTAATTTATTTCAGTTTTGTATGGGCTGAAATCAAATTAACAACTAATGTAAAATGAGCATGAATGTTAAAACTTTTCTTAAAAGAATTATAATTTCAGGCACAAAATGAAAATCATTGCTTGCGATAGGTGCAAGGATTTCAAAATAGGTAAAGAGTGAAACATTTCTCAGTTTTCCATCTTTCAGTGGTTACAAAAGAAGCAACACATCATTTTCTTCCAGTGGAGATAGAATCAAATTGCAGCAGGGTATTCAGGAGATTAGGGTGTACATGGTGCAAATAAAAAAAGTTGATGTCTCCTCTAAATCTCTGTTTCCATCTTCTCTGCCACATAAGTATTTATGGGCCCTGACACACCAAGCTGTCACCCGTTGATCATTGACAGGCAGTCGGTGAGCGTCTGTCCCCCTAGTCTTTACAGTGTGTCCCACACTGTTGCACTATAGTCTGCCTTTGTTGCCAGTTTTTCAGCCAATTCAGCAACTGGTGGTGGAGCTTTCAGAGCCCATTGGTGAATGAAGTCCTTCTGATTGCAAGTCCAAATCAGTGCACAAGAGAGACAAAAGTGAAGAAAGTAAAGACACGGCTAAAGTCAAATGGGCATGAGATTGAAACAAACTTGTTCTATTTGGTAAGATTATTATTTAGCTATTAGGCTCTTTGCAGAAATAGTTGTTTCGTAATTGTTGATGCTTCTGTTCAGTAGTGCATGGTAAGTATCCTTTGTTCTTTCAACATTGGATTGTGTTGTTAATGTGCTAACTGGCTAACTAGCATCTTGAATCTGTACTGATGGTCTTCCTGTTTCCCTTTTTTAATTGATGAATAGAGTGCCCCAGGAATGAGTCCTAAAACCCAGAAATTAGTTAGCACCCATTTTTGAATGTTTTTTAGATACCTTGAAATAAGGCCTGTGTTTAACACAAGTTAAAGAAACGTTTTGTTCTATGACATAAAATATGTCAGTAAATACCCCACTCATGAATTTTGAAGCTTTAATGTGTCCTAAAATAGGCGGTTGCTAACAACTGGCTAAATGGGACTAAAGAACATCATCATGCTGACCACAGCTCTACAGCCTTGTTGTAGTGGCAATGTTAAGCCATGTAACTGTGGTGGAGTTTGTTTTTAGCCTAACGTTAGCTTTTTATTTATGGTGATTGCAATCAGGCTTCAAAAATTATGGAAGTGGTGTTCATTTGTGTAGACTATCTTGCTGAACAAAACGTTTAAGTATCATAATGTGTGTTTGCCACAGAGTTCATTTTCTGCAATAATCCAAAATCCAAGGGAAAAATCCCAAAGGCTTTTTGAAAAAGGGGACCATAGGCCTACAGAAAAATGTCATCCCTGGAGCACTCTACGCAGACTATCACTGCCTGCTGCTATAGACAGTTATTTCATCTCATGCAGGCTCAGAGGGTATGTGCTAATCAGCCGTTGGCTATAGTATCAATAGTGCGTTCATGTGCAGTTCTTTTGGCTAAGACACAGGTGACATGAGGCGGCGCCATGGTAGGCCTTTGTTGCCACCAGTTCCAGGACCTTCAGAGGGAAACCACAGTGGTAAAGTGTCAGGGAATGAGCAATAATATGTTTAGAGTATTAGAGGAACGCCTGAGCTAGCTGGTGGAAAATGACTGACTGACACATCTCCCACTCATATTCATCATGTCAGAACTCAGCTGATCTCAACAAGCAGGCAGCTCTCTCTGCCCAGACAGCTCATCTGCACATATGACTGTCAACAGAAGCAATGCCTCCACATCCTGGCTATCACATATTCATTTTCATCTGTTCAGCTATTTTTCTAAACAGTAGAGGATGAATAAGACGTTCCAGGTAAGTGGAGCTGTTCATAACTCTGTTTTCTAGACCTCCTTCCTGCTGATATACATGTGAGAAATACTTATTACCTCTCTGCTGTTGTCTACTGCAGCTCTTCAAACTGGTTCTAGTTTATGTAATTTGGCCTCAAGGGTCCTTAATCTATGGAGCCTGGCCAAATGTTGTAGTATTGATCACTTGTGTGCACAAAATTGCAATTTGTTTAGCGTGCAGAAATTAATAATTCAAGCTAATCAACCTCATTTTACTTAAATAACTTTTTTCAAATTAATTGAGGTAGTGCCCTCAAATTGCTTAATTTTATTCCCGAAAATGACAACATTTAGTTTATAGTAGAAGTAGGAACTTAAGTGAGAGATTGAAGCGACCCCTCATAACTGAGTTTGATCTCTCTAACTGATCAGAAGTCATGTAGCAGTCATGTTAGTTTCATTTGTCCTCACCTCTGGACAGTCTGGGCCTCATGCAGCAAAATCCATTCTCACTCCCAACCCGTCAGGTAGTGGTCTCCAGCATCAGATACCGATGCACTGAGGCACCCTTTAGAGACATACTGTGCGACTGCCTTTTTTGATGCTCTGAGCAGCTGCTGTACTATAAAGAGCGAGATAGTCTGCATAGGGCGGTAGGGAGGGGAGGTGGATGGGTCAAAAAACTGAACTTTCATCCAGAAGCCTGCTGTTTGTTTCCAGTGTGAAACCAAATGTCAGTTGGGTTACTTTTCTAACAACATAATGTGTCGCATACTATGCTTCTGATGCATGTCACGTGACATGACATTATGTTAGGAACAAACATACTTATTCTAAGCCAAACCATGATGTTTTTTTGTAAACCTAACCACATGCTTTTGTTAACAGAACCTTAGGATCTTAGGAAGTTTTTTTACATATGTGCTAAATTTATTTTGAAAAGAGATGCATTTAACAAGCAGGCACTGTGTGTCTACATTGCCCGTGAAAACAAAAGTTTGTTGTAAAAACACACTATGGATGTAACAAGTATGAATTGATGTCCGTCCTTGAGCGTCCAAAACTGATGCTGGAGGGGTACTTACAGTGTCATAGTTCGATGTGAAGGGCCACCAAGGGTCTGCATTTGATGAGGTGGGAGTGAGAATGTATTGCAGCAGCGTTTTCTTAAATTTCTCTTGTATTTTCTCTTGTTTTTGAAAATTTGTGCATGAGACCCTTTGTCTCATACAGTTTTGATGCTGCATCAGATGTAGCAAGTTGTTTCTTTTTCACTTGACTTAGTCTGACTTATTAATTTGAAGGACAAAATCAATAAACTGTGGGCAAACATTTCAAAAACTGCACACTGTACTGGGCTCAGGTCATAGCAATAGTCAGCTCTGTATTAATTCAAGTGATTCTGGCTGAGCTGACTTGTCCAAAAGGCTGTTGCAACTATACAACATTTAAGGTAATTTTTTAAGACGTGCCCACTCTGTAACTCTTTAAGTACCTATGGACGTATGTTGGCATATACACTGATCAGCCACAACATTAAAACCACTGACAGTTGAAGTTAATAACATCAATCTTTTAGTTACAATGCAATGTTCTGCAGGAAACCTTGGGTCTTGTCATTCATGCGGATGTCACTTGACACCAACACCTACCCAAACACCATTGAAGACTAAGTACACCACCTCATGGCAAGGGTACTCCCAGTGGCAGTGCCCTGCCCCCCAGCAGGACAATGCACCACCCCACACCAAAAAACTGCTCAGAATGGTCAGAGGAACATGACAAGGAGCTCTAGGCCTCAACCTAGCCTCCAAAATTGGATGTGTCAGTACCCACACTATCACCTCAGATCGGACTTGGCTCTGAACTTTGGGGAATGAACACAGGCTGCGACAGGCTGGTCAGTCTAACAGTCTGAAATAGGCCGATTTAAAACGCCAGTCAAATTCCCACCGCATCACATGATTGACATTGTGTAACATCAGCAGCGCACACACACGCATATGTGCAACTCACGGCTTGGGCGATGTGAGGAAGTGAAACATGGATGGCTCCTCACCTTAATCATTCATGCACACACATCAGAAGAGAGAAGGAGAAAGTTATTAATTGTCCATTAACTGCAAAGCTCTCACTGCTGCACTGTGCCGCTTGAAACTGACAAGGCATGTGTCCATGTGCCGAAGATGTGCGTGTCCACGTGCCAAAGAATGTGCACCTTTTTTCTAGTTGTTAAAATAAGAATATCCATAACACTGCACTTTGTAGATGTGAAGACCAGTGTGAATTTTCAACAGGAGATATTTTTACTTTTTCAACTATTCAAGAAATTACCCACAAATGCTATACACCAAGAATTATTATTTTATTTATCTATGTTTTTATTTATGTATGCCTTTTTTACTTATTTATTTTAATACTGCACCTGAAGTTATATTTGAGCAGAAAAAGGGAAATGTTTCTGAACCTGTGTCAATGTTTTTGTTTCTTTGTTAGAGATGATTATTGAAAAGCTGGTTGTATCTTTTTAAAATGTTCTAATAAAGGACAGATAGAAAATATTGCAATATCCTGTGTGCTGTAAAGTGGTTTGAAAAAAAATTAAATTGGAATTGGCCATCCAAACTCTCTGCAAATCGGAAATCGGGCTTGGCCCAAAAAAACTGTAATTGGTGCAAGTCTATCCTGTTTCCACCAAACTTTCTACCACTTTCGGTATGGCACTTTTGGAACCAAAAGTAACATGGTACCTGACATGGTAACAGACATGGTACCCAGACCCCAGGTCTCTTTAGTGTTTACACCACAGACAGTACTCTTAAATGTGGGCAGAGTTGTGGTCACTTACTGCTCCGTCCAGCACTTGCTGTGTGTCCTCATCATCGGTGACGTAGAGGATGTCTGCACCTTGTTTACTGTCCACAGAACAGGGTTGCACACCAACATATTCAAAATTAAACAGAACAGGCTGGAGTGAGAATTTCGTTGGGATTTTTAAAATAGTGAGCTTGCGCATTTAGACCTTCTCAGGTAATTGCAGGGGTTTAGTCTTTCCGGAGCGACAGGAACGACGCTCCGCTATGCTAAATTCTTCTCAGAGTGAGGATTAGAATATATGCAGTTCATATCATCTGGTCGAAATTAATATAGATCTTTAAACACTTCAAGATCCACTCATTATTAAAGGTGTATGTCATCCAAGAGAAACAAAAAAACCCTAATAGAATGGTCAAAATTGTCATATTGAAATTTAAGGATTCACATCGACAACTCATGCATTAAGTAACATTACAAGTAAACATTCCGTCTTAAAAGTTGCTGGCATTCGGCCCAATGACTTAAGTTATTATTCTCTCAGTCTACAACTGCTGCAAGAGGCAGCAAAACATCTTTTCATTTTGTAGTTATAATTTTACTACTGTATGTAAGACTTGCCACAGTATGAACAGTGGTTACATAAGCTTCAAAACCACAAAAGCCACTACTCAGCCCTGGGCAAGAGTGACTGTCTGCCACTGACCAATCATAGGACTGCAGTATTCACAGCTCCACTTTTTAGTTCCCCAACAAATGCGTGACCAAAAATGGGGACGGTACGGAACGGTTCTATGGCTACCATCCACAACTTTTCACAGGGGAAATGGAAAAAATGCATACCAAACTGAACTGTTCCAGACTGTTTGGTGGAAACAGGTCTATAGATGCTCCATCAGATTGGGCTCTGGGGAATTAGGAGGCCAAGTTGACAGCTTGAGCTTGTTGTCATGTTTCTTGGGCTATTCCTGAGCAGGTTTTGCGGTACGACATGGTGCATTGTCTTTCTGGGGGGACCACTGCAATTGGGGAAGGTCATTGCCATGACGGAGGTACTTGGTCTCCGATGGTGTTTGGGTAGTTGGCGTGAGTCAAGTGGCATCAACATGAATGCCAGGATCAAAGGTTTTCCAGCAGATCATTGGACTGTAGCATGATGATCAAAGGTATTCATTTCACCTATCAGTGGTTTTAATATTATGGTTAATTGATGTATATAGTTGTTCATTTAAACTCTGAGGTAATAGCTCTTCTTCAGTTTGGTTCATGTGGAAAGGTGAGAGAAAAGGCCTGGTCTGCACAGGAACACTTGAAAAGGAATGTCTGCCATGTGGTTTGTCAGGAGTAAGGACAACGTCCAAATCAATTACAGAAAACTTCCAAAAAATCCAGGATTTATGGGTATAATTTGATGGAGGCTGACACCTGATAGCCAGCAGTTCATCAAACTTGGAAAATTTAGCATAACAGAATAAACCGAGACCAAAACCACAGTCTGGACTGATGTCTTATTTGGCTGTCGCTTAGACTATTCACAGTTGATACAAACAGCAGAAAAGGTGTTTTTAGCCGTTCAATCTAGGCACAAATCCCTCTGAACAGACTGAGTTTAGACTCTCCTGCTGCCAGAATCTCTAACCTGGCAGGATTACAGGTCATCTAATCTCTGTCCAATTAGTGACTTGCTTGTGACTTTTGTTTACAAGTTGTGGTTCATTTGTAATTGGGCAGCATAAACCTTAATGAACCAAATAAAAAGGAATTTAGTAAGCTTTTCCATGTGGTTTAAACCAAAGAAAACAAGGTGTAAGTGTGATTTAACACCCAGAGAGATTAGTACCACCTGCAAAACTATGAAACACATAAAGTTTTCTCACTCCTGACTGTGAATTGAGAAACAACTCAGATGGTGTCAAAGCAGCTAACACACAAATGATCTGATGTCGTTTTGATGTGCTGTCCTTCCTGCTGTGTCTGTACACTGGAAACGCTTCTGTCTCTCTTTGTCTTCCTCTCTGTGTCTCTCTCTGTCTCTCACCTTCACCGCACCGATTGCCGTGCTGCTTTTCAGCAGCACCAAGTTTTGACTGCCAATAACCCCTTTTTCTTTGCAGCTGCTTTGAAGAAGCGAAACAACGCCATCAAGGAAATTCTGCGTAGAGGAGGCAGAACGAGAGAGAGCGGGGACCCTCTTCTCCCTCTTTTCCCAATGTCTTGTCTTTTCTCTCTCTCTCTGTCTCTCTTCATACTTTGATGAGAGACAGGACCTCTGTATCTGTGGTCTGGGTGTCCCAACTGCTCTATGGGCCCACCTTTAACCCCCCGACCCTCCCTTTTTACCCTTTCTATGTAGCACTGTCCCTCTGCTCCTCCTCCCTCCTCCTCCTCCTGCTTTCTGGTGATAGTACCTGATTGCCTGTCTTGTCTGAGCATCCATGTTTAAACCAAATCAGGTGGATGTAAAGGATTAATCCTTAGAGCACAAGAGGAAAGAGTGACTCTGGGTGGGGGGGTCGGGGGCTACGTGTTAGACTCTGTGGTTCAAAAACGGACATCTCAATTGCAGCCTGATCTTAGGTAAAGCTTCCATGAAAGCAAAGCTAACCTTCTCCTTCTCCACCTCTCTCTCTGTCTCCTCATCCTCCTCCTCCTCATAAACCAAAAAACAAGCGACCCATTGAAAACCAAAAAACCTGCCGACAACAAAATGCCCTCCATGCCTCGTCCCCATCCATCAGCCCCTTTTTCTTGCTCCATACACCTTAATAGAGAGGCAGAGACTTGCACATGCACAGCTCACCCTTCTTTCTACTGCATGTGTCCACTAACATGTGCCACAGTGTCCAGTTGTCTGTCACTGCCTCTTTTACTAATTATTATGTCTGTCTGTCTGTCTGCTTATCCAGCTGCATGAAAGAGTCTGCACTGCATTTGTATGGTTTCCCCTTTTCTTTTTTTACTTTCATTGTTCCCTTTTGAACTGAAGTACATTTTTATTGTCGTTGTTTTTAGTGACCCTTCTGTTACCTCCCAGTGCATTGGTTTTTACCATTCTCCTCCTAGCTGTAGTAGCGTAGACTGGTTTAACCCCCCCCCCCATCCCAAGTTGGTCTGGCTCTCTTAAACACTCCCTTCTCTGTGGGCCTCCGACCACTGCTTAGCCCCATAGACTCTCTTAGGAGCAAGTGACTGGACTCCTCTCTTCCCACCCCCTTCTCAACCTGTCCTACACACACACACACACACACACACACACATACACACACAAACACATTTATATCTCCCTCTCGACAGATTTTTCACACACTCAAGAAAGCAGATGCTCAAAAGCACGCAGACTGGTATGCGCAAGCTCTCGATTCAACAACAGCCACATTTCACCCGTTAGCCGAGCACCAGAAAGCCTCCATTCATCCCTGAGTGTACTTCAGAGAGTCCTCCACTTTGTCCATCAAGGAGAGAGAGAAAACAGTAGTGGGCCAGGGCTGGGAAATGGAAGGAACATTAATTACCCCCATATCCACCCCCACCCCCCACTTCCACTCATAGGACTGTGTGTATACATCAAAGGCCAGTCCTATAGCGGCAAGTGGCGTCCATTCACAGAGAGATGCTCATTCAGGTCCTAATGACTCAGGCCCAATGAAAGGCCGCCTCCCTCTCCCAGCCTTGTCAAACTCACCACCCCCAACACATGCATACCATTTTAACAGAGATCTAACCCATTTCTGCAGCCATCACCACAGCGCCCCCCCCCCCCCCCCCCCCCCCCTCCGCTGCCCAGCTTTGGGAACTTGGTTTTTCCAGTGTTGACTGTTAAAGCCAGTTGTGATGTGTTCCATAGACAAACAGGCAACCAGCGCTGCCCCCAGACTACTTCCTCCTGCTTTTTTTATTCCTCTGCATGCCCTCCCTACACTCCCCCTTCAAACCCCATTTCTCAGTGTGTGTAGCCCTCTTTCTCTCATATACCTCTCCCATTGTGGGCCATGATGGAACTGATTCTCGTTCTTCTCTCCCTTGTTCTCTTTTCCTACCTTGTTCATCTCCTGATCATCTTTTCGTCACTCGATCCTCCAAGCACCTCCTCTGACCACTTGTCCTTCTCCCCCGCACCACCCTTTCTCTTGCTCCTTATCGTCATTGTCACCCCCTTATCCTTTGCTCCCGTCTCTGTGCCCACATTTAAGGCAGCCTATCTTGGAAATGTTGGACATGTATCCTTTCCTCCCTCTCTTTCTCGTCTTCCTCCTCCATCCTAACACAAGGGAATCATTGCTGACAATGTGTGGCTGTTTGATATGGAAGACAGAAACTCCATCGGCGACAACAGCAATGTCAACATCAGAATTAAAATCTCCCTTAACGTTCACCCCAAACCCATTCCATCCCCAGAACCCCCCACACCTCTAACCACCTTTTTTTAAAACATTTTTCATATGTAAGGCCTGAACCTCCTTCCCTCCCTACCTACCCACCTACCTACCTACCAACCTACTTGCCTACCTACCGCTTCATTTTGTAAGCTCCACACTGATACTGATCATTTCATTTATTTTGTTTTGTTCTTTTGTCTGCTCTGGGGGATTTATCATTTGTTTAGGGATTAACACTCTAACAGGGGTTTGGGTGCTTCTTCATCGCTTCTTGCTTCTTGCCTTTTTTTTTTTTTTTTTTTTTTTTGCTCAAACGCCAAGAGGGGCTGAAGGTCTGGTCATTTGGGCTTCTCATTAACCTGCTGCTCACTGTTTGTCCCCTTGTCACTTGTGTTTTAGAGAAAGATGAGGCTGCAATTGAGAGCTCTGAGTTCAATGCCACGTCAGTAGCTGATGTGGACAAGCGGGTGAAACGGCGGCTACTTATGGGTAACTCTTTTCTTCCTCTTTCTATGTGTTGCCATGGCGCTTGTGCTTGTATCCCCGACTCCACTCCTCTCCGTTCCTCCTCGTCCTCCTCTCTCTGTCTTTATTTTGTTATTTTTTTTTTTTGTAAACCTTTGATGCCCACTGTGTGTCCCACAGTCAGTTTTGTTGTAAGTGTATCTAACGTGATGAAAACAAAGTAAAAGGGGTCGCTGTTTTCCTTTAAACCGGTTCTTCCTAACTCCACCGACCAAATCTCTGGATGGCTCTAAGTTTTTTTCAGTGACTAACATTTACTTTCCCAAATGTTTTATGTTCCATCCCATTTTTGTTCACCCACATTGCAAAAATAGGATACCTTACTACCAAAGCAAACCCCGGAAAGGTTATGGACCCAAGCTGTCCAGTGATTACTACACCATGAAAGTTTGGCACTGCAGAAAGCTCTCAAACCATAATCCTCAGAAGGGGCAGTAAAGACAAGGAACACCAGATCCATGATATCCTCAGGCATTCTAGTCCTCTCTAGTGAATCATTTGTTAGGCTATGTGTGGAGACCAGTTTTGTAGTCAAGACCTACAAAACCAATACCCAGTAATGACCAAGGCTAGAGTGTATCTTGACTAAGACAAGACCAAGACTTTGGGGGGTTGAGACCAAGTCAAGACCAAGACTGAGTCAAGAACAGTGTGAGTCCCACACTGCATTACACACTTATGATAAAATGTGGAACTCTTCAAATTGATCTGAAAGATCTGCATTCCCATAACTCCTCATTCACCTCTTTTATTGCAAAATATATACTGTAGATGTATGTAGTGTACCATGAGAAATGTCTTGATAAAATAACCAAAGAGTGTTGAATTTTATGTATAGGAATATTCCTGAACACTAAGGATCTGAAATCACCTTAAATACTTGTATTCAACACACCTTTTTTGCAGGCCATTTAATGATATCCCAACAGGCTCTCTATATAAATACTGCAGCTTCGTCAGTGAGTTCTACGTCAGACACCAATGAAAAAGGACATCCTTTCACAGCAGTATGATATGCCACCAGGCAGCATTGTTTTGAAACACTGCCGGATAACATCATTATTTAAAGAGCTGGAAAGTCCCTGTAGGATGGGCAGGAGGGGTGATGGATGGGTCCAACAAACTTTGGGCTTTCACCCAGGAGGCCAGTGTTCGCTTCCCATGTAAATGTTGAGTTGACTTTTTTTCTAAACTTAATCATGTGCTTTTGTTGCCTTAACCTAAGCACATGCTTTTATTTGCACAAGACTGTGTGCATCTAACGAGCAGAAACCGAACCGTTCCTGTAAAAACATATGCACCCAGGATACCTTAAGTGTAATATGTAGACGGGAAAGTCCATTGACCAAACAGCAATATTTGATGAGTTGGGAGTGAGAACATTTAGGAAATCCCTGCAGTTGTGGTCTTGCATGGTCTTGAATATAAAATCCTGGGTCCTCTTTGTCTGAGACCAAGACAAGGCAGGGTAAAAAAATCCGAGGTCAGAGACAAGACCTTCAAAAAGAAGTCTTGAGACCAGTCTCGAGACCAAGATTGATCTCAAGTACTACTATACTGGTGTAGACTGGACAACCCTTCGACCAAATGGATCTTTGCTCCCAAAACCTCAATTTTATTAGATTTTTATCATCAGATATGTCTTAAAATGACATTTATGTCTATGCTTTTGGTGGGATGGTTGCAAGTTACAAAAATAGTCAAGTATTACTTTTTTTTCTGGGGGTTGTGTGAAATGAGCCCCTTGGACCATATTTTAGGAGACAATGTTAAAACCTGATCCAATAAGTTGGTCTTTAGGGCTTTTGATGAAGATTAAGGTATCAAGGACTCATACTCCAAAAAAACAAAAAGAGTAGGCCATGATTTGTTTTTTGGCACCCTGCCACCTCTTGCTCTCAGATCATGGAAATGTCTTTCAATAAATCACTAAATGTTTTTTTATGTCTTGGTCAAACAAAGACTTATCAAAAATCAAATGGATGTTTCAATCAAAGTGGTGCTCAGCCCAAAGCACTATTTTTTTCCTCTACCATTTTGCATTTAACCTTTCTTTTATTTTCTAACACAGAGGTACATCTGAAATCATTCCTGGTGTCCAGTACGCCAAACCAATGTGCTGTACTCTCTGTAGTCTATTAAACCGCCTTCTATATTTATACACCTTTCATTTCAGCAGGTTCTTTCCAGTGTGGAGGAAGAGTGGAGGATTTGATTTTCCTTGTCCCTACCTCTCTGTCTTCTCTCTCCTTCCTCAATTTCCTTTTAACAGAATTTTTGTTTTCCCCACACTACTCACTGAACCCTGCTTCATCTCCTGTTGTACTAGCATGCCACCTGTCCTGATGGTGCGCCACCTGTAACCATTTGCATACCAGGGCTGGGCTGCCCTATTGTATATCATGTACGCTTCATTGGGATTACATTGGTAAAAAAATGAGGTTTTCCTTTCAAATCAACCCTTCCACAATAAGATCAGTCATAGCAGCACCTCTGGTTAGTAATGCAGTGTGTTAAAGACATTTCAGACTTAAACCTGGTCTAAAGTTTGAGACTCTGAGGACACTATGGCATCCAGATAACTTTCAAGCCAATATAACATAATTACCTCCAGGTTTCTGCATGATGTGATGTCCAGCTGCTTGCTCCCTGATTTCACCTCCGATAGAAACAACGGAATGAAGTTTGAAACAAAATGAAAACTCATTCAATCTGTTGAAGTTGGCTTGATCACTAAACACAGCAATCCACAGCAAGTTGGATTAGTGATGAATGCAAAATTTATATGCAGCTCTCAGATTTTCATGAGAGCTGCATCACACGCTCAGCAGGTACAGTGGGTTTGATCCATGGCTCATATCGAAGTGTTTGGACAAGACACTGAAGCCCAAAGTGTTTGCATGGTAGCCTGCTGCCACTGATGTGACAAACAAACACAAACAAAAACCACCACAACAACTAACATAATCCTAAAAACGTGTGTGCAACTTAATTTATGGTAATATTGCATTTATCAGTAGCTAATTACCTTACTAGTAGACATTTAGACCCACAAGTTTTTTTTGTTGTTTTTTTTTTAGATATTTTTTTTGGCCATTTTGCCTTTAATGTACAGGACAGGTAAGCGTGAAGGGGGGAGAGAGAGGGGGGGGATGACATGCAGCAAAGGGCCACAGGCTGGATTCGAACTCTGGCCGCTGCGGCAACAGCCTTGTACATGGGGCACCTGCTCTACCACTAAGCCACCGACGCCCCAACCCCACCGTGTTTTTAAACCACACCGCAAGTTACAGCTGTACCTACACGTTAAATTTGAAATTCATTGACAATATTAAATAGACAGTTCACCCCCAAATCAAACACACACATACATACACAGATAGTTTTGGTGTGAGTTGCAGAGTGTTGGAGATATTGGCCGTGGAGATGTCTGCCTTCTCTCCGATTTAATGGACCTAGATGGCACTCTGCTTGTAGTGCTCAAAGCCCCCAAAAAATACATTTAAAAAACTCAACAGTAACGTCTATTTCCAGTAATCATGGCTCGGCTATTCAAGATAACCTACAAAACCTTGTTGTGAGCTGTGCCGTGTAGGAACTATTTTCTTCCTACTAAACTACACCCACTAACTGCATCACCACCCTGAAGGAAGCATGCATCAACTCATATATGAGAGGCTCAAGCTTGTGACAGTGCGAGATGTAAACATTAATGACATCCTTCTTAAAGCTGAGCTTTAACTCTATCCAGCCCAGTGATGCTAGATAAGCTAGAAGTAGATGCATACTTCCTTCTGCGCAGTGATTCGTTTGGCGGATATAGTTTGGAAGAAAATAGTTCCCACATAAAACTGCTCACAAAAAGGTCTGTGGATTGTCTTACATCAACCCAGTCTTGCTCTGAAGTTGTCAAAAAAATGCAGCTTTGTCAGTGACTTCCAGCATCTGAAACCGACAAAAAAAGCCAAAAAAAGAGCCAGAAAAGCCAGAAAAAAAGACACGGCACCCCAGAACATCAACAACCAACACACCCAGGGTACCTTGCACGTCATGTGTGGATATGGAAGTTCCATGACCAATATGTAACAAGGCTGAGAATATGTTGCTTGAGCAGCCCGGTCATGATTTCCGGAAAGAGACATTGCTGTTGAGTCTTTTAAATTTATTTTTTGGTGCTTTGAGCACCACAAGCTGAGTGCCATCTATTTCCATTACATTGTAGGGCAGAGATCTCTATGGCTGATATATAGTGAACTGACCGGCAGTGTCTGCGTTTTAATTAAACATTGTTTAAGTTCATACGTGCCTCCATCATACCTTATGTGCATGACCAAACACATACTTGCTGAGAGCGTAGAGGCCGTCCCAGTGCTGCACTGGCACAGCCTTAACAGCATCAGTATGTTAAATTTGACACAGCTATCCGTTTGTCTGCTTTCTCTGACACGCGGCGCTCCCGTCTCTGCCCCTGCTGCCATTGCCCAGCGCAGACAACATGCTGATCAAGACAAATGGATCTGCAGCCAAGGCTCTAATGAAAAGGCGCTGCCAAGACAAGAGGAGGCGAGGGAGCGAATAGAAGGAAAAGAGAGGGCAGAGGAGAGGAGGGAGTTGGGTGAGGTGATGAAAAGTAATTCTAAGACATTTCATGATGTTGATATTGAAGTAAAATCAGGGGCCAGCTGCTGGACACATGTGAACAAAGTGTCAAAGAGAGACTCAGCGGTGCTACAGTGACTGTGGCCCTGAATTCCAAATAAACCATCAGCTCAGTACAGATGGAGCTGAAGTGTGTTTGTGTGTGTGTGCGTGCACAGTAGATGTATCCATATAGTGTGATTACAGGCCGGCGCTCTGCTGACTGACAGCTGATTTAGGTGTCCATCAAGGGGCAGAAGGGGATCTTGTTGAGCGCTGAAAGGTGATCGTGCCCCTCTCACCTTTTTCCAGCAGTGCAGCAATTGCTATTACTTGGCATGATGCATTAGTGTACACAGTGCACATGGTTTCCTCCCTCATACTCTCCAGTTTTAATCAATAGAACATGTGTCCTCCTCTCATGGAAAGGACAGTTTGCAGTGGTCAGCGTTTCCATGCGAGGAGTGTGACAGACATGTGTTTACTGACTGTCTTCCCTCTCCTTCCTCTGCCCCTTGCTGACACATTGTACTGTAATCCCCACATAAAGAGTCACCACCCTTGTTCAGTCTGGAAGAAGAGAGTTGTGTTCAGCTGCTTTTATCTCACCAGCTTCCCATCTAAAAAGTCCAGTGTGTAGGAGTTTGGGGGATATATTGTCAGAAATTGAGTAGCATATGATGTTTTCTTTAATGTATGATCACCAAAAAAATAACAATGGTGTTTTCATTACCTTAGAATGAACCGGTTATATCTACATAGGGAGCGGGTGCTCTATGGAGATCACCATGTTGTACCACCATGTTTCTACAGTAGCCCAGACAGACAAATCAAACACTGGCTCTAGATAGGGCCAGTCACTTTTTTTTTTTCTTTTTGCATTTTCACGTTGGCCACCATAGACAGAAGCACCTTTGCAGCAAGCAACAAAAAACACTGATTTTTTTTTAAAACATGTAACTGTGTTATTCGATGTTTTTACCAGTTTAAATTACCTCTGCAGATAATTCACCTCCCATTAAAAAAACCTTGTGAACAATGAACACTGAAGGAATTCTAGGTGGGAGAAGTTTCAGCCGGTTGCAATCTGCAACCCTCACCACTAGATACCATTGAATCCCCCTAAATCTTACATGCTCAACCTTTAAATCCTCTTAAAATTGTGCGTTACCTGAATATGTTGCCAATTTTCTCTTCCTCCTTTCTTCTGGAGTCAAAGCACCCAATGACCAGTCTTTACCATCCAGCTGAGCCTAATAAACAAATCCAATTACCAGTAAAAATAGCTGATACATTTGAACTTTACGTTTCTCAACAAATTATCCTCATACAGTGGTTCGTATGATATCCTATGAATTAGCATCCCACAAATCGCATAACATCTTTAGCACAAAGGTACAGAGCTAAGGTTTAGGCAAGTAAAGCTGCTGTGGTTAAGTTTAGAAAAAGAAACATGGTGAGGACATACCTTAAAATGACTCAAAGTTCACTAGAAGTTCACATTGTTGCAAACACACGTCTCCTGGAAAAGTCCTATGTTTTGTGACCCATTCACCGCCCCAACCTACCTCGTCAGTGGACCAATGGAATTGCTTTCTTGTTTACTGCCATCAGAATCTTGGCCACATGACTGCAGCCTTCCAAAATATGTGGGTAATGCATGAATTACTGACTTATCATTACATATGACATATACAAATTTTGGTGCTTCACTTTTTGTAGGAAAATGTATGAACAGTGCATGAGAACAGCCTGTTCTCATCAACAACATGAAATGTGGTCATGATTTGGAACCAAAAACCACTTGGTTAACACCCACATTTGGTGGCAGAAAAGCCGCTGAAAAGCAGAGACGAGTTAGTGAAAAACACCCACGTTTGGTGCCACAAACACGGGTGGAAATGCTGAGAAGGGTTGCGAATAACAACTGGCTTTGTTGTTTGTTGGTCTTGAACAGTAGTCTGCAGCTTGGCAGGTGTCTCGCCTAGGTGACACACCTTCCCCTTCTCCTGCCACTAACAAAGTCAGCTCATATAGTACCTTACTTTAAAACATTGATGTGGTACAATGAAATGTACAAATGTAATGTATCAATGGTTTGCAGAAATGTACAATATCAACAGTTTTCTTGGGGCAACTGGGCTGAATAAACTACAGTTAATAATGCCTGCAACTCAACTTTTTTATTTCAAAATGAAGCACAATATGCTGCATAGTCAACAAACAGTTTAAGTCATTTTTTAACTATCTGGGTGAATATAAATTCAGAAATGTACATGATGTCCATCACTGAGCTGAATTCATCAGTTAACCATAAAGTTGCTAACCAACTTATGTGATCATGGTGACATGCAACAGGAGCAAATATTTTACTTCATGACCTGTTTCATAGGTTTATCAAATGTGTTTTATGAAAAAATAGCCTTCAATCAGAATCCTTTCCCGATTTGGATTCTGAATGAAGTTTGAGAATCGACTCAATCATCAGTCACCCAGAATGGACAGTGGGCATTTCTGGAAGGAATAGCTCAACATTTTGAGAAATTAAACTTTTCTTTGTTACTGAAAGTTAGATGAGAAAAATTATACTAGGGTTTAGCTGAATACTTAGGTGTAATGAGTTTCTGGCACGGATAATGTACTTTTCGCAAGTATGAGGATCATCCAAGTAGAATGTGTTAATATTCATATGTGATGAAAGAAAGTTCTGATTTGGGCAGCTGTATTCAGTCTGTTTCTCTTGTGATCAAAAAATGATCTGAAACTCAGTCCCGAGATTGTTCTGTTAATCGTTTTCAAATATAAAACAAATATTGCAACCTCTCATGAACCCATATCAATTTCAGTTATTACAGTGTTATTTCTTGCTTATTTAATCCAAAGAAAAACTAAAGTGTAAAAGTAACAAGTTATAGCTATACAGCAGATTTCTTTGCCCAGTACAGTGACTTCATGGAGTCTTGGTGTGAACTGAGATTGCTAGTTAACCAACACAGACTCAAAAAATAGTGTTAATTTGTGAATTAGAGATTTTTGTGTTTTGTAAAATGTTGAGCTATTCCTTTATTCTTTGCCGCAGTTGATTTTAGAAATCTCTGCTGGAGTTAAAATCCATGACCTTATTAAGAGAACTCCCAAAACCATGAAACGCAGCAAGTTTTAATTCTGCAGGTACTCAAACATTTGTGTGTTGTTGACATAAAATTAGGCGAAATTTTGATTTGATCCTTCCCTTTAAAAAACAAAGTTATTTTTCAGTTTAAAAAAACAACACCCAAGAATGATCAAACATTTAAGGGAAACTCTAAAGGTCTTTAGCGTTTACTGATTTAGACTTTAGACTATTAAAATCTCTTTAGTGCCACATGAAAATCAGACCAATGTCATCACATAAAGACAAAATTAAGGAAAAGACTTCTAGTTAAAGAGTAACCTGGGTATTTTTCAACCCTATTTTCCCATGCTTTTGTGTCTGACTGATACATAGGAACAAAAACTTTTGGAATGGGTCCAGTATTGAGAGACAGCGGTGAAACAAGTGGCAATGTAACCACTCTGGGCAAGTTTTGCTTCATCAATACCCGTCCATTTAAAGTGCTTGTTTCTGACATGGCAAGATTGTTATCATGAGAGTCTTGAAGCATGACGGCAATTTTTTCACACTGTCAATGTTAGCTAAATTTGCAGCCATGACATTGGAAATCTTTTAAATAAGAGTGAGATACATCTGTTACTCCAACACAACAAACTATAACCAGTACTCCTCTTACCAACTCTCACTAATGTTTCCACCATTCTCTACCTGCAACAATTTGATTAATAAATTATCAATTTATTAATTAATAAAGTATATAAACAAATCAACTCTCATGAGGTCATCTCTCATCAGGTGAGTTGTTGCAGTAAAACAGACCAGAGCAAGTAAAAGGTAAAATGTTTAATTTCTCTGTAGGGATCCTTTTCATAGTGTTGTAAGACACTCATAGGCTGTTTCCAGAATCATTCATTCATTTATTCACCTACTCACTATATAGGGTGTTCTATATAGAGAACTATATAGTGAGCTCATCATCAGAAAAAACACTTTTGGACACACAAAATTAAAACATGTCATATCAGTGCTGACTGGTGAACCATCTATAACAAATACCAACATGCATATTTGAGATAAAAACATGAAATTATTTTGAGCATATTTTCCCCAAATTAACAAATAACATTAGGAAGTACTTTGTGGCCGTTTTGCTGTGAGATGCACTCCTCTGCCCACATTAAACATAGGCCTATTAATAACGTTACACTGGCAAACAGACAAGAGGTGAGAGAGCAGCACGATTGCAACCTGCCCCTCTAATGTCAGTAATTTTCTGTTAAACCGTTGTTGTGTTTAAGATGGTTTTACCAGTCGGTCATGTAATAACTTGTGAATTAAATATATAACATTATGCATAAAGCCATTATGGCACTAATCAGAGCTAGCAGCAACCCAGCTCGCTAACATTAGCTAGCGTTATTAGCCCTACTCTGTACAGTAACTGTCAAGCACTAAAGAAGATCAGTTGCCAATTTATTTTAATCTCTTCATGGACTGATGACTACACATTATATTTACCATTTATTACATGGCAAAAAACTGGTAAAACAAACTTCAACATGTCATTATAAGTTAAACATGTACAGCAGCTTTTAATCAAGTTGCTCTCTCCTCTTGTCCGTCTCGGTGTCCGTCCCATATAGATACTTTCAGGGGCAACATCACAATGACATAATTTTATTAGCTGGAGGCAAAACATGACTTGTCACCACTGGACATAAGAATCTTAAATTATTGTCTTGTTGTGTTATTGGGAGCCAGAATAGAAGGAGTCATGGCTCAAAACTTACATTTTATCACATACCAGCCGCCACTGTCCATCAACAAAAATGAAGACATGGTTAAATGTGATGAGACGGAAGGTCTGTATGGAGGCGATCATCAAAAATGCTCACATGTGTAGCTCACACTTCATATCAGGTTAGGGAAAAAGTATTTACTGTTGTAGGGATAAATAAAATTATGTGTATTAAGGCTTATCATGTCCACCTATTGAGAGGTTGGGGAGGTATTGAGAGGAATGTTGGATTTCTTCATAACAATAACTTTTTAGTGCATTAGCTTACATTAGCTTCGATAGCAAAACAAACCGAAAGAAACCATTTAAGGGTCATCCTCCTTTGTCAACTGGCATAGTAATCAACCACAAAGGCTGCCGTCCCACCTTCAGCAATCCTGTCAAATCATCCATCCACTGAGTGAGAGCATACGGGTTGGCCAGTCTGGTCCTGTTGGTTTCAAGTTACACTCGCAGCCCCAGAGAGTGAGTGACCTGACATGGTGCATTCATATATTGAGTATGACGCTCTACATTCAAAAGACAGCCCTGTTGTTCAAAGAAACGGAGCATTGTATTTCTAGACGAATTAACAAATGGTTAAGTAAATCACACATTCACTGTAGTTGGTGCTCTGCTGCTAGCTAGTGCTAGATAATAGCACTATTAGCTATTAGGCCCGTTTCCGCTGAAGAAGTTCCTGGTACTATTTGGGGGGCAGGAACTACTACAGGAACGTCCTCTCACTCGGCTCTCTCAACCGCCGTGTCTCCACTGAGAGAGCAGAGTACGAGGAAGGTTCCTGTAAAGTTACGGGCTCTGGATGTGACGTAATCGTTGCGCGACCATTTTGACCGGGGCGACGTAGGGACGTTGTTAGCTGTTAGCCGATAGCGGTGTCTGTAATAACTCAGTAAATGGCCCGTGAAAAAAATATTTTTTCCAGCGGATGTCTTAGTTACAAAATGATTGAGCTAACTGGAGTAGTTTCATGTCGTATCCAACAACGGGAGGCTTTTAACAGATGCTGTTGTGAGCTGTCCCTGTCAGCTGCAGCCACTACTGATGCTTTCTAGACATCGTGATTTCCCATAACTGAATAAATACCACACATAGCAACACAAAACTGCTTTGCTAGCTCAATCATGTAACTAAGATATCTGCTGGAAAAAATATTTTTTTCACGGGCCATTTAGTGAGTTTTTTTATGTGGCGGCGGAAGCTATATGAACGAGCTAACCCTCGTCTGCTGAGTTTTAAAAATGCCGGCTATTTTGTAGCTTTCTGTTCACGTCACATCCCTCCTTGAGTATATCCAATCAGCACCAAGTAATCCCCAAGCCCCAGCCAGGAGTCTTTCGGGGCCGTTCTGAGTACCTACCCTGAGGCAGGGACTTGTTTAGCCCCTGTAAAAGTTCTGGAACTCTGTCCTTCGGGGATGGTTCCTTCGGTGGAGACACGCACCAACGGCCCCGGCCCCGTAAAATTACCCCGAAGTTCCTGCGGTGGAAACGGGCCTATTGTTTTGCCTCCAGCTAAGCCCCACCCACCAAAAAAAAAGGATATATTGCTTGGTTACTGGCCATCAGTTGTACACTAATACTTGTCCCGATGCATTGTGGGATACTTCAACTCCACTATATAGGGTATAATAACTCCCACTATACATTGGGACGGCACTACACAATGGCAAACTTATTATAAAGTGGACTATAAAGTGAGTAGTGAGTGATTTCAAACAGCCACAGTAACTGTTAGTGGCAAAACAAGATATAAATTGATGAGGCACACCTGGCCAGAGTGGTGATATTGTAGCCTGTATCGCTGCTGCCAGCTGCAGCAGGCTCTCTCAATACTGGACCAGTTTAAAAAATTGCTGTTCCAATGAGTCACACAGACACAAAAACATGGGAGAACAGGTCCAGGTAAAAAAAAAACTGGACTTACAAACGAGGCTTAGCTATATCCGGTATATAGTTTGTGATCAGAATCGAACATCGGTCGATTCGAGTCTTCATGAGAGAGAAGTTACATGCAATAATATGCTCTGACACACAGACACACACACACGCCAGGCTAGACAGAAGTATGCAGGGTTAGATGGAAGGTGTAGAGACTTGGAGAGGGGGCTGAGGGGGGTTACAAGGGACTTGTCCAGCACATCAATCAGCCCTGGCGGTGTGTCTGTGTTCCCGTGCTCAGTGTGGCCCCAGGGCTGGGCTAGGCGTGGCCTGGAGAGAGAGGGGCTCTGAGCAGGACTGTGCTCACCCTCACCTAATGATAGGGCCAACTGTACTCAGTATAAATCACTCTGACCCATAAACACCACCTCCACACACACCAAGTCTGTTCACATGCACTTGTGCCTCTACACTCACTCAGAAAGTCTTATTGACCATATACACCTGTGCAGGCATGTAGACCTGAAGTTCTTAGTGAACTTAACAATACACATTCTACCACACACTTGAAAGAGAGCCCAGCTGGGGAGTGGAGAGGAGACCGAGGTCCTAAGTCATACCCTATAAGGCCCATCAGACAGGCTGCCTGGATGATGGAGTGTCTCTCCATCCCGCCTTCCTTCCTCTTTGCTGTTTTTCTACAACGCAACCTCTATGAATCCCCCTGCCTTATTTTAAAAAACTTCTTCTTGTCACACAAAGTTTGGAATTTGAACTGGTTTGCTGTCTGTCCTCACAACTTCTCCAGAGAGAGAACTAGACATGAAAAGGATTACAAATGATGAACCCAGAGCTTTGACATATAAACACAGCAAGGAACAAATGCCTGATAGAAAACAGAGATGAAGGGAAGAAGCCGTGAGATTGATGTTGTTTGGAGCTGCATGAAGAAACACAAACAAATCTACAAATACCTTCCTGTTCCTTGAGAGAAAGCATCAGCCATCTTGGCTCTGAAGGGTTTGTGACTGTGCATTCTGAAAGGCCATTATGCTAATGCCTTGACCTCTAGACATGGATGTGTTTGCCAGCCTGAAAAGGATTTTCCTATTTCCCTCCTCACTTCTCAAAGGCACACAATCTCCTGGCATTTTAATTAAATGGGAAATGCTGCCAAAGAGGAGGAGAACATCCGTAATTTACATGTTGCTGTTGTCCAGAAAAAGCCTTTGAATTCCAAATGTCAACTTTCATTCATTTATTCAATGATGCTATGTTTGAAATTTAACCATTTGGGTTTCAAAGGGGAAGTTTATAAGCCCAAAAGCTACAGAAATCTTAAAGGGATAGTTCAGATTTTTTTGAAGTGGGGCTGTGTAAGGTAGCCTACTTATCCATTGCCAGTGTCTCACCTACAGTAGATGTCAGTCAGCACACCCCCAGTTTGGAGAAGCAGGCTGGAGTCTGACATGAAAGCTAAGTTATGTATTGCTGCTAAGTTACTCATACAACCCAACTTCAAAAAAATATGAATGGTCCATTTAACTCCTAGCTCATTCACACCCACAACAATATGTAGGACTTTCTCTGGAATTACTTAAGTTAAACCCACCAAAAGCCAAACAGTTACTAACTGAAACTTCCTTATTAGGTGTAGTTTCACTGAAGTCCCTTCAACAAACATGAGTCTAAGTTAAATTTCAGCATCCTCAGCACTTCTCCAGGCCCATTGGGAGAGTGTGTGCTGAGCTTTGCTAAAGCAACAGCAGCTGGGCAGGTGAGCTAGAGTTACCATGAGCTTGTGTTTGCTTTGGGATCAGCTCAGGCAATATTCACAAGTCCCAGCAAACCTTTATCTGCACCATGCACAAGAACATTTTTCTGGAGTCAGATACATATGCAAGTGCCTTAGAGACTTACAGCAGTCAAACCTAGACTAAATATATTTTTCTGTTTATTTACATTAACCTTTTTCTTTGTGTTAACTGATTCCTTGTCACATTTGTAAACAGGAGCAACCTTTGGGCCAAGGAGTTCACCCTCCTTTATCAGCACAGTGTCATGAGGCTTTGTCTTAATGATACACAGCTGCCAGTGATAAACAAATCCTGACTGTGACTGTCTGTGTGTATGAACGCTGTATTTACCTCTGTGTAAAATTGTATCTTTTCATGAAAACTGGGATATTGTGATGTAATATCCTCATCTGTGTGTTGACAAAGCTCCATGAGAATACATTATATCCAACTTTGCTGTCGTTTGTGTATTTTTCAACTGCATGAAAATTTGTCTCAGCCCACATCACCTTCAGTTTCTGTTTCATGTTCTTTCAGAAGCAGGGGTCACATGTTAACACCCGTCTCCTCTGTCTCTTTCTCCATATCTGTCCTGCCATCCGCAGAGACCTGTGCTGTCAACAATGGTGGCTGCGATAGGACATGTAAAGACACAGCCACAGGGGTGCGCTGTAGCTGCCCCGTGGGATTCACTCTGCAGCCCGATGGCAAAACCTGCAAAGGTTAGTAAATACATCAAAGTGTGGGAACATACATGTGTGTGAGGCCTGCACACATGCTGTATGGCTGCTGTTCACTGAGAAATCAGTGTATTCAGAGGTCCACCTGAGCCTGCTATGGCTGCTATCTGAGTGATCCAGAGCCAAAGCCAATCCTGGCCATCCGCTTCACTACCAGCTGCACGGAGCTCCAGACACGGTCACTGGTCACTGCCGCAGCTTGTTGTTGTTGACTTTGCCGCTAAGCATTTCTCCACTTCCGCCAGCCCACCGCTGACGTCAACGACAGTCGTCTGAGGAGAAGGCAGCCGCAGCATACGCCTTAACATCCCAAATATATTATTGTAGTGCTTTGTCTAAACAAACAGCCAGGCTGAGTGAGTCTGACCTGTGGGTTCAGACACTGGTCTCTACAGGCAGTGGTGCTTTATTCTCCTCAGGGCTAGACACAGCAGCAGTGAGAGGGCTGTGCGTCAAGAGGAGTTTGGTCACATGTATATTTGGTGGATTTAAACCTCCAGAGACCCCCTCTTGGTTGATATGCATTTTTAAGTTCTCCTAGCTATTTGGGATTAGTAGAACCTGATTTTACTATATAATGACGAAAACTGTCTGTGTGTGTGTGTGTGTGTGGGTGTGTCTGTGCCACGTTTTTCTCCTCACTGATGGTCAATCCATGTGAAAATTGGTACAGTTGTAGAGGGTAATGGGAGAATGTGAATGAAACAATATTACATCAATTGGCCAAAGGGGGGCGCTATAGCGACCGATTGAAATTGCAAATAGATCTCATGCCCCGTATGTCGTAGAGACATGAAACTTTGCACAGAGATGCCTCTCCTCATGAGGAACAAATTTGCCTCAAGAGCCCATAACTTCCGGTTAGATAGACTTTCTATCATTTTGAATTTTTTGAAAAACACTTAAAATCGATCTCTTCCTAGGAAGTTTGACCGATCTGCATGAAACTTGGTGAACATAATCTAGGTACCAATATCTAAGTTCCCTCTTGGCAAAAGTTGTAAAACTTACTAAAACTGAGCTTCTATAAGGCAATGAATATTGCGGAGGGCGTGGCTCATCACATAAAGGTGTATAACATCTCAAGAGTTTCACCAGTCACCACGCAACTTTGTAGGCATATGACCACACATAATCTGAGGGGAACCCTCCATTATTGACCCGATCAAACAAAATGGGGGCGCTAGAGAGCTAATTTCTTATCTAGGCCTAACCGCCATATCGATTTTTACTAAACTTGGTAGATATGTAGGACAGGATGCCTCTGTTTTTGTTTTTTTTTGGGGGGGGGGGGGGCTTTTGGTCTCAAAAAAACCCAGGGAAAACCCAGAGAAACAGTGTTATGAGAGAGTGCAATACTTTTTTATTTTATTTTTTATTTTTTCACATTTAATATTTAATATTTTTATTTATTCTTCTGTTTAATTTTTAAGGTTTGGATATCTGTGAACACTTACTTGAACAGAATATAGATTCTGATATTGTTGAAAAGGATGTTGTGTTAAGAATAATGATGGAGATGTGCACTCATGTTGAAATAAATCTACATTGTGAAGCACCCCTTACTTGCACTGAATTGGAAATATTTTAGAAAAATACACTGAATTACAAGGCTTTAGAGAACAGTGCGCTATTGTAGACTTAACATGTAAGGTTATAATAGGTTGTGATCTAAAGTGGGCCGGTCTGAGGCATGAAACTCCAGGGCTGAAAATGAGTCCCACTCCAGCCCTGGCTGGAGGACACATCATACAGGCAAAACTCCACAAGGTTTTCCTCTTTGCCTGAATCCCGCACATTTCCTTTCACATGTTTTGCCTGGGTAACAAGCTGCTATCCGTAAGTTTGTTTGGGTTAAGCGCCAGTGCATCAGTTCATGTTGCATATCTGCTGTTGGTTAGTTGACATAGGTCATCCAAAATTCCTGACACTGTCAGAGTTTTATCTTAGGCTGTCTTTGATCGCAAGACCATGACGACAGCCATGCTTGAACCTCTCTCACTGTGCAACATATGCCGTTTTAGAACCACCACCAAATATACATTTTTTTCACGTTGGTCAACTTTTGTTTGGGACAGTCCCAAATCACAGAGTGTATACCAGATAAAGGATACATCCACTTTACTCTAAGTCTGTCCTAAAGCTATATACACATACAGCAAAAGTGTTTGTGGTTTCTAGAATTGTTCCTCCTGTTCAAACTGGCTGTGAAAAGTTCTCTTTTGGACACGATTCAATGTAAAGGATGGGGGACAAAATGTGAAATCTAAATTTCACAATTTTAGTACAATATTTGCATTTTGTGTCTCTCAGTACCTCTGCAAGTAAACACTGTTCGGGTGTTGAGGAGGCAAGTCATACTAAAGCAAAATTAACTTATCCGATATCCGCTTGATTTGATTGTCACAGACCGCTGAAACCTCATGTTCTCTACAGAACTGCATTAGGAGTGTTAAAGCTGGGGCAGTCAGAAATCCTGAAAAGGCTATGAAGATGGCTGAATTTGCAAAAACACCTTCCTCCTGCAGCTCTCACCTCTCTGCACCTCTCCCCTCCTACCAGACGACCACAGGCATACGCATGGGCTTCCTACAGTTACCCAGTGTTCCCCACACATTGATTTATTTAATCTTATTTTTTTGTAGAGTTAGCAGTGCTGGGTCTACTCTGTGTAAAGGCAGCAACAGAAAGTGACTGGTCGGGGCTGTCCAGTCCCCTGTAGCTGGGGTTTGCCCTGACTGGATTTGGGTTGCTGCAGCCACTGACTGGGGGCTACTGCCCACTTTCCTCCCAGTGAGGTGGTCTGTAGCAGTGGGGAGTGAGGCAGAGGACACAACGTGATTTGAGGCTTTAGCTAACAAGGCTACATAAACATTAACTGAAGTGATAGCAACATTTTCTCTCCATCTCTGAAACACTTTGCTGATACTGACGTGTTTTATTTGATTTATTGTCAGACTCTCTTTTAGACTCTTTTTGATACGTCTGTCTTTCTGTTTGTATGCTTTGCAGTGTAGACAGTTGTTGTTAATGCTGAAATAGCAAGTTTCTCTGGAAGATTCTTCACCACTGAATCAGGTTTTCACTGAAGGGATGTGCATGCACATCTTGATTTGTAGAACAGCCAATAGGAATGCCCTCTCTCTGAAATGACCTGTGGTTGGCCAAAGTCTCTCATCACAAGCTAGATTTTCTAAAGCCTGAAAACAGAGCCAAGGGGAGGTGTAGAAGTCTAGTTTTCTCTCAGTCCGCTTGAATTACAATATGCTTAAGGTTATTAAGCTAACCCATCTATAATGGCAGTATTAACAGGATGAAATATTACAGCAAGCCATATCTATTTCAGTGCCCATTCAGACACCTAGCCATCGAAAAATTATAAACCTGGTCTTCAGCCACATCAGAATATAATGCATTTGTTTTTTTATGACTTTGATATTATGATTACACCTTGCTGCATTAAGTGGATATTAGGACAATGAAGGTGCATATTCCTCTGCCACATGTACATGTGTGGTTGTTAATGGTCAGACCTCCTTCATCTGCTCTTCCACTTTATATGGACAGAGAGATTGAGTGGTGGGGCACAACCCCACATGTGACTGACATGGTCAAGGACACACAAGAGTCATCACAGCAAGGTCACGTGACAGTGGAATGACTCTTTGCGTGTCAGAATCCGTGCGCCTTGTGGGATGTGAGAGTGCTCTTTTAAATTGTATAATACTGTCTGTGTGTATGTGTGTGTGTGTGTGTGTGTGTGTTCAGGAGTGTGTGTGTTTGCGGAATGAGTGTCAGGCAGTTTGAGAATGTGGCATGTAGGTGTGTGAAATCCTGGAACCGGAGCTGTCTCAGGCCTGACAGGCAGACGACGCGTCGGCAAACTTTGAGATGTTTGAACAGTGAGGCCCACACTGGCCACTCTCTCTCTCTCTCTCTCTCTCTCTCCCTCTCTCTCTCTCTCTCTCTCTCTCTCTCCCTCTTTCTCAATTCAGTTTCAATTAAATTCAATACGCTTTATTGGAAAGACATTTCTTATGTGTTTTCAAAGCATGATTACAATTTAAGACAGTGAAAATTCAAAAACAATTCACAACGATGTGTTATTACAAATGCATAGACATAAATTTAAAGGGGAAAAAACATATAAAGTGAAGGGGTAAATAAAAAAGGCAGAGTGTGATATCTCTCTCTCTCTCTTTCTATCTCTCCACCCATGGCATACACACACTCACACAGACAGCACCATCCGGCTGCAGACAGGCAAATGTACTCAACTAGAAGACAGGACAAATCAGTCAGTTCCTAAACTGAATCACTAAGTACAAGAATTCAACTTAGTTATCATTATTACCATGTTAAAGCTATGGTTGAGACTGAATTAATATTATATTATTGATTAGATTTAGGGCCCGACCGATATGGATTTTTTGGGGCCGATGCCGATTCCGATATTATGGAATAAAAAAATCCGATAACTGATATATAGGCCGATTAAATTTTTACGTTTTTCAATTTAAAAAACCCCAAATACCTGTTTTTGATGGCTTAAATATAGTTCAAACACTCGTTACAAAGATATAAATTGAAGGAAGAACATTTTACTATTTTCAAATACTTTTTTTTGTCATAAATTGTGTGGAACAAGCAGCATATGAACAATTTGAACACAAAATAAATCAAAAATATGATGTGCAAAAAGGCAGTAAACCTCTGGGAAATAAAATAATCATACAAAGTCTATATGAATTAAGACATTCACATGTATGTTCACAGTACCAGAGTTCTTATTATTGCCAATTTAACAGAGGTAGGTTAAAGTGCAAAAAGTAACACAAGGACATCATTTCTAAGTAAAACACCATATTCCCTGCATTTTATTAGTGATGAAAATATAAGTGTTAACATCGGCATCAATTGGCCAACTTTTGGCAGATTGCTGATTATTCTCTAATGGCTATAATCGGCCAATTAAATCGGCCGGCTGATCAATCGGTCGGGCCCTAATTAGATTAGATTTATTTTAAGGTTTTCTTATATTCAGACAGACAAGATGTAAGGAGATGTGTTTTACCTGCTTGACAGTTTGGATTGAGACTCCAGTCTTCCTCAGAAGCAGCATCCGACGTGCTGCTGACGTGTCATATATTAGCTGGCAGGCCTGACAGACCAATCAGAGTCTGTCAGGCCAACCCCGCCTCCCCCGTCGTTGGTCGTTTTCTGGAGTAGGGAATCCCAGGTATGCGTGAGGGTGTACGCCCCCTCGTCCTGGTTGATGGTGCCGCCTGCCCATGATCTCAATGGCCTCTTTTATCCACCGTTTGAATTTATTGGTCTCTGATGTGATTATTTTGCTCCTGTCCCAGTCCATGATGTGGTTATTTCCCCTGCAGTGATCTGATAAAAAAAAAAGGTTTTTGTATTTCTTTTTTTTTTTTTTTTTGATACACTGAAGAAGGCTTAGGCCGAAACGCGTGTCATTTGTTTGGCCGTGTGTTGCCCTATTAAAAACATAGATTTTGACTCTAGTCTTTTGTGCTGTTGCTTACTAGTTTCTTTGGAGTCTCTCTGCAACTTGTACCCATCACGATTGGAAATATTGGAGTTGTGCGTCCTCCTTCCTTCTACATTAACTGACCAACATTGTTGCTGTGGTACCGAATAGTTAATGGACAGCCCCCACCTGTCATACAAAGTGGTTTTGCCCTCAATTATGCATAGTGTTAAACCTTTATAACATTTAAACAGGTGGATGATATAAAAATTCACCCCGTACAGTTGTAGCTTGATTCACCAGAACTTAGTTATTGAAACCAAAACCAATTTTTGTACCAGGCTGTACACATGTTTAATTTTTTCTTTAAAGGTAGGCACTTTAACATGGAGGTCTATGGGGATTGACTCACTCTTGGAGTCAGCCTCAAGTGGCCATTAGAGGACTGCAGTTTTTGGCATTACTGTATTTACTTTATTTTTCAGCCCAGGAGGTTACTGCTTGGGTTAGAGGAACTTCATCATCATCATTACAGTGACAAAGGTTGGGGGGCTGAAGGGGTTAAGGTTAGGTAACGATGGAGCTCATGGTTAAGAGAAACCAAGTTTGACCATTATTTGGAAATGGGAAATGAACATTGGCCTCGTGTGTAAACATGTTGGGCTCTAGTTTCCCGGTGCAGCGCAGGGTGGCGCAGGGTGGCGGACCCCGCGCAGAGCTAGTTTCGAGCAGCGCAACCCGAGGCGCACTCAGTTTGGTAGTTTGGCAGACCAAGGTGCGCTGAGATGGGTGTGGCGGCGCAGCAGGGGGAGGTGTCGACAGATCCAGCTTGGCGCAGTGACAGTTTCGTGCCAAAAGGCTTCACCGAAGGTGCGCTAAAAGCACGCCAACTGAAAACCACGTCTACTGTCAGCGCAGGCGGAGCGCAGCCGGTGTAAGCCGAAGTTTGGCTGACCAGCGGACAGTGCGCACACGTCACAAAAACCTCACAGGCAGGTTTCCAGAATATCAGACACATTAACGATGCAATAAATAGCCACAAAACCACTATTCAATGCAACTATCTGCAATCAGCACATAAATGTATCTCTATATCGACTGTCCCGTCACATCTGATGTCAGATCAAAGGGGATTGCCACCGTTTGGCACGTTTGGCACGCGTAATGGAAACCCAACATGATTTGATTAACACAGTTGCAAACTAATGAGTACACATCCCTCTCAGCCAACCACAAACAGCCACAGCATCAGATAGGGAGTATATATTCAGCATCTGTCGTCTTAGAAAAGTCAAAAGAAAAGAAACAGAGTGAGACTGCGAGAGAGAAAGAGAGAGCGCACAGGCACGAGAGAAACGCAACATTGATTTACAATTGTGGTGACCTCCTCCCAGGCTACCTTTGCATCATCAGCCCGTGGAGGTCTGCTTGCAGTTCCGTATATTCGGACACTGCGAGCAGACCTCCCGGACCAAAACATCAGTTTCCTCCTGGGAGAAGTTTGGCTGTCTGACGCTGCTGCTCTCTTCCGCCATGGCGAATTGAGTAAACTCTCATTACGCCTTCACGCGGCGCGTTTAAGGGCGAGGAGAGGGGCTCATTTGATTGGTCTGATGTGAATGGGCTGTGTAAAACCCACTCCACGCCTTCTCTCCTCCCTCTTTCCGACTTGCGCTGGTAGGAGGGACGGAGGTGGGATAGAGGAGTAGCTGCACCAGGGCGCACGGTGTGCCAAACTTACAAAATCCGCCTGGCCACACCCAGTTGGCGAAGCGCAGGTGCGCTGCGCCTCCGCCGCACCCGGTCTGCGAAACTAGAGCCCGTTATGTTTTGTTGACTAATCCATCTACTGCGACCTTCTCCCTGCGTGGACTTTGTCACTCACTAATGTTGCCTGACTTCTGGCTACTAGAGGGCTTTGTCACTTGAATGTGAACAGATGTTGTTTTTGGGCACTAGCTACAACAGCTGATGGGAGAACAGTGCATTTGAAATTGAGTATTTTTACATGGAGGTCTATGGAGAGTGACCTGCTCCTGGAGCCAGCCCCTAGTAGCCATTTGAGGAACTGCAGTTTTTGGCACCTGTGTGCACCTCTTGGGTTAGGGGAGCTTTATCGTCATGATTACAGTGATAAAGGGTAGGGGGCTTAGGGAGTTAGGGTTAGGAAACAATGGAGTTTATAGTTCAAGACACCAAGGTTGACTGTTGATTAAAAATGGCCTCCGTGTTTAATTGAGATTTTTTTTACTTCTCCATTCACCCAGACTTTCTCCCTGCCTTGTCAATAGACTGCATACAATAATGGATGTAGCCATTGTGATGTCACCCATTGGTTTGGCATGTTGGCCTTCATTATTAAAACCATTGAAATAAATGTACTTACTGGAAAATTTTAACATCCAACTCTTTAGAGGGTCTTTTAGTACAACCAAATACCGACCTTTTTAGTATCATCTGCTGAAAGGCATGTAACACTGCAGTTGCATCCTGGAGGAACATCTCTACCACTTCTCTGATGTCAGGTTTAAAGCCCAGCAGCTTGTGTGAACACTTCCAGTCTGTCTCCCCAGGTGATTTGTGGACCTGACAGAACCCAGCATTTACAGTGGTGGAAAAATGAAAAGTTTCCCCCTCTTTTTTCGGGCGTGAGTTGAGTGGGGAAGATGGATAGGAGTGTAGTCCAGCTGTGCCCCGCCCACATAATTTGGCTGTGGTTCAGCCCCTGGGCCTCATAAATCCCAGAGCCAGGATCAGTGCTGAGGGGAGCTGAGAGACACAAAGCAGGCAGCACACATCGATCAGTATCTATCACCTGGGCACCAAGCAGGAAGACACACACTTACACTAACGATGCAATAAATAGCCACAAAACCACTATTCAATGCAGCTATCTGCAATCAGCACATAAATGTATCTCTATATCGACTGTCCCGTCGCATCTGATGTCAGATCAAAGGGGATTGGCACCGTTTGGCACGTTTGGCACGCGTTCACATCCCTCTCAGCCAACCACAAACAGCCACAACATCAGATAGGGAGTATATATTCAGCAACTGTCAGCAACCGAGTGAGACTGCGAGAGAGAAAGAGAGTGCGCACGTGTGCGCGCACGCACGAGAGAAACGCAACATTGATTCTCCTGGGAGAAGTTTGGCCGTCTCACGCTGCTGCTCTCTTCCGCCATGGCGAATTGAGTAAACTCTCATTACGCCTTCGCGCGGCGCATTTAAGGGCGAGGAGAGGGGCTCATTTGATTGGTCTGATGTGAATGGGCTGTGTAAAACCCACTCCATGCCTTCTCTCCTCCCTCTTTCCGACTTGCGCCGGTAGGAGGGACAGAGGTGGGATAGAGGAGTAGCTGCGCCAGGGCGCACGGTGTGCCAAACTTACAAAATCCGCCTGGCCACACCCAGTTGGCGAAGCGCAGGTGTGCTGCGCCTCCACCACGCCCGGTCTGCAAAACTAGAGCCCAATGTGTTTAAGGCCATAAGCCAAATAAAACTGTGTTTAAATGTGTTCTAAATCACTCACGTTACCCCTTGCGCAGTGATGAATGTTTGTGTATTTCACAATGGTTCTGATGGGTTACAGTTAATGTTGTGGTAAAAGACATTTTGCACCATAACTTAAGTTGTATTCACAGTTAGTGAGGTCCCGCCTGTGTGGATGTTAGAGTGTCTAAAATAAAGTTGTGCTGAGGTGAAATAAAGAGCACTTCCTGGTTCAGTTAAGAGTTAATCTCTTAGCCTTATTCCTGCTGTCAAGAAACCTAAGCTCGCCTCAATATATTTTTATAGCTCAATGACATTTAAAAAAAATTGTTGTAACATATGCACTCAATGTTTTCTATGTCCATATGACAGAATTAAATGCTCAAACAACAAGAACAAAAAAATTATGTTAAACTGGCATAAAATTCCTGTCAGACAAGGGTTCATGTGACACATTAATTTTGTGTCTGGTGTACTCAAAAATGTTATGTTACTGTATTGTACTAAACAAAAGGTTTTGTGTGCAAGCTGTTTCCAAAAATGCTTAAGTTGAATGAGTTAATTGGAGTTCATAGTGCAAGCACTGAGTGTGCTCGATGTCAGAAACCCTGCAACTTTACTGCTGCTGTTTGTAACTCAGCTAGACTCAGACCACTTATACAGGACCTAGAGATTGTAGAAAACGTGGCCACAGTGTAACATCACTCCTAGGTAACATGGTCAGTTTTTTAAACTCCTGGGCTACCAGGACGCTCCTATTTGCAAATTTTCTAAACTTTAATTCAATTCAATTCAGTTTTATTAATAAAGTAGCCAATATGTGCCCAATATCACAAATCACAATATTCCTCAGAGGGCTTTACGGCATACGGCATCCCTCTGTCCTTTGGACCTTACTCCCCAAAAAAACCTTTAACTGGCAAAAAAAATGGTAGAAACCTCAGAAAGAGCAACTAAGGAGGGATCCCTCTTCCAGGAAAGACAGATGTGCAATAGATGTCGTACAGAACAGATCAACATAATAAATTTACAGTGATCCATATGACAAAATGAGACATAAAGAGAGACAGAGAGAGATATCGAGATGGAGTGAGACTGAGAGAGAAGCAGGGTAAGCAGTAATGACAATAGCTACAATACCATTAGTGGTAGTAATAATATTGTTATAATAATAACAGTAATTTTGGTACATATGTTGTAAGCATATATTAATATATGATAGAATATGTATATAACAATAATATTTATATATGTATAATTATGGCAGAAGTATGACTAATAATAACAGCAATAATGGGAGGCATTAGGCAGGACCACGGCAGCAGTGAAATCATGACACATGATCCGGCCACAGCTGCGATTGAAGGGAACCTGCAAGAAAGTGGAGCACAAAGGCTCTGGAAAAGAAGCCGAGTTAGTGACATGCAGTAAAGCTAGCAAGTTAGCGAAGTCATTCTGTCATTGATTTTGAAGCCTATCCTAGCATGCAATGGGGAAAAGATAGGTTGCCTGTCCAACAGGGTAAAGAATTATAATACCAGTACCAAATCCAGTACTCTTAAAGTAATACTGATACTAAAAGAGTTCTTCCTTTAATTTTAAATTGTCAGTGGGTTTACATGGACAGTTTAATTCCTTTTTCATTCGGAATGAAAGTTCATTCCTATTAAAAGTCTTGTAAACATCTAATTTGGAATGAAAATGGCCAATGCGATTGAAAATTCATTCCGATGTAAGGGGCTGGAATATTCCGTTTCTAATTCCAAATGAAGGAATTTCTCGCACTTGTATACACTCATTCCTCTTTAAGTTCATCCCGGTCTTTCTGCACATGCTCGCTTCCTTGCCCTTCTGGCGCGATGACGTATATAGCACGTGCTTGACAAGATGGCAGCTTCTAAAAGCACGGCCTTCTATCTCCCTTCTTCGACCTTCTACCTCCCTTCTCCTCCTCAACAGACGAAGCATTAGCAGAACAAGGTTGTTGTCTTACTGCTGCTTCAAGAATATAAGCAAAACAAGCCCGAAAAAGGCACTAAGAACGGCGTCATCAAGCATCTTGATATCCAGAATGAGAACTACAGTGTTTTCTTCCAGTAAACGTAAATACGTAACATCTGCCCCACCCTCTATCCAATCAGAAATCTTCCCTGCCCCAAACCTTGCACAGACACGAATAAAGGCGATTAAAAGGCGATTAAACTGATCTCCCGTGTAAACCCTCATTCGGAATGAATATTTCCCATGTAAACTACCTGGAAAGACTTTAATTCCGAATGATTTCACTCAGATTTATTTCATTCCTAATGAGAAGCCATCATGTAACCGCACCCACTGTGCAGGAGGGGTTAGAAGCCAAAATTGGCTCATAAAGATACCAACCCCCATTAAATCACAACCATTATACATTAAAAATAAAAGATAAACAAAGACTGCATAACTGAACAACGAGTTCCAGACTAAGCAGTAATACAAAATTGTTAGAAATGTACAATTTACAAAAAAAATGTATTTACAAGCTGAAAAGCATTACAAATGAATCAATGAAATGTTAAGAACTTTTGCAAATTAGAGTTCTTTTCAGATGTTTTTTGAATAATGATAGTGTAGATGTTGATTGTAGAGATGGAAGTAGGTTGTTCCAAAGAGATGGTAGTTGGGCAATCACATGATGCATTGAACTGAAGAGTGCTTGCAGTGATTGGCTGCAAGCAACACCATAAAAATAGTCATTCTTTTCTAGATCTGGGTACAAAAAGGAGTTTGCAGGTATCATGTGACTGCAGAAGTTTTAATACTATATGGTACAGGGTTATTACGGTCAATATGACAAAGGCAAGGACATTTCCAGTTGCCTCTCTGTCTCTTCCACTAAATTTGTGCTAAATTTAGGCTCATGTCTATTTTACAAGTCTTGGTGGTGCTTTTTGTGGTTGGCTTAGACAGTGGTGGCGTGTGGCTGCGATGTGGAAATCAACTCACTGGTCTGTAAACTCTCCCTCAGCCAACTTCTGGCAAGCTAGCTGCTAGCTAGCCAGATTGTGTCTTCAAATGTAAACATCAATAAACGTCAAGGAAAAGATGGAGAAGAGTGGGCACAAGCTGGACTAGTGTCCTGCCAGCCATTGTACAGGTGGTGGAAATAAACTGGATGACCTCCATGCTGCATCAGTTTACAGCTGGATATCAGGAACTGTAATATCTTTTGATTCACCAGAACTTGGCTAAATCCTGGACAATGCCATTCAACCAGAACGCTCTTTTTCTATATGCTTATCTGACAGAGGACTCTGCCGAGAGAAGGTTAAGAGAAGTGTGCTTTATGGTGAATAAGGACTGGTGTGACGGAGGGAATGTAAGGTTCTGTCCTGTTCCTGCTGTGGATCAATGCTAAATGCTGTTCAGAGGCTGCTGCAAAGCGATGCTGTATTGTTAAAATATTTCACAACCAGAAACCATGTAGGCTACACTACGTCCTTTTTGTGAGGTGCACTAATTTCAACAGGGTGTTATCTCAAATCATGCACTGCCATTTTGCACTTACTGGAAGTGACAATGGCTTTCTCTTTTTTTAAACCACCTCTTCTTATTCTTTGTCTTGTTGAATGGCAAATTGCATATGGACGGTGGAGCATTATTGCCAACATTTAATGGCTATCTCCGCCCACACATAAACCAAACTTATGCCACGTCAGTGCTGATTAAACTTTGCTGCTTTGCTAGCTAGGAGCAAGTTAACTAGCAAGCTGATGTTAGCACTAACATTATTATTCAAAGTACCAACTCATTACAGACCCAACAAACATTACTGATGCCTTGTATTCAACAGCAATATTGGTGCAAAAAAACATGTATATCTTAGAACTGTGTAAGAGCCTGCTGTAGCCAGCTCAGGCACCTTGTTGTCCCCAGCCGCCATGTCAAAAGTTGAGAAATTTTGTGCTACGTCACAAAGATGGTGACCATTGAGGGTGAGAAGTGTCCATCATTCCACATTCAACTTTTGGACTGTTTGGGTGCACCAGTAGTACACTGCATTTTCCCTTACTATGCAGTGTGAACCAAGGCTGTAGCCACGGAGTCAACATTGAGGGGGGGATCAGGGGTATCACTAGGAGTTGAAAATATCTGGGGCTTTAGCCCTGAAGTGTGAACAATTTTTTACCCGGGGGTAAAGAAAAAAACCCCCGGGAAAATTTTGAATAATTCCCTGTTAAACACGTGATTTTAACATATTTTGACAAAAAATTTTGACAAAGAATGAGCACTCGTCTACTATTGCCCAAATTGTTGGAAACCGGAAATTTGAGAACAACTTTGCAAACACAGTGTGAAACAATGCACCAATCACAAAGAATATAGTGATGTTGCACATCAAATTAAACAGCAGAACCTTGGCTACAAGGCTGTATAAACCCTTTTTACATGCCCCAAACACAGCTCAAACAACAACTTACAACACGTTGCATGACATATGCCCATATATGGGCAGTCATCATCAGGCGATGATGACTCACCTACTTGCTCTCCTCCTGCTGCCTTTTTGTTTTTTTCCAAAAAATCGTCTAATATCCATATTTACTACAAGACTAAGTAAGACACAGCGACTCTGTGCTGGCCACCAGTATGCACAATAAATATAATTGTAATACAGAGTAGCCTACTGACGTTGCACTTGAAAATTAAGTAAGTTATCATTCTGACTGCCCATATATGGGCATATGTCATGCAAGCTGGTGTAACAGTGTGTGTGTTGTGTGTTGTGTGCTGCTGTGCTGCGTGCGCTGCTGTCTGTTGTGCTCCTATGCTGTGCCATGGACTTTAAGTTGGAAACGAGGTGCTTTATTAGTAAAAAAAAAAAAAAAAAAAAATACAAAAAATGGAGGCTTAAAAGATCCAGGGCTGAGCCCAAAAGATCCGGGGCTAATGCCCAGGTCTAACAACGTCAACAAAGTCCCCCCACCCCCCCAAACACACACACCCTTACTTCCTGCCATTGAAATTCTAAAGTAAAATACGTACAAATTCACTAACACATGAGATACGTTTCTTTTTTTTTGAATGTCTAACACACCAAAGTGAACATGGAAGAAATATTATCAGATAACAAGTGGTGTCTCTTGCTCAGGCAGCCTACAAACCATTTCTGATCTGAATGACAATAATTCTTATATCAAGAAACACTGACTCCTTTTTTGTATGAACGCTACTGTACCATATAACTAACGTTACTTCTATAATCCGACTGATAGTCGCTAGTTAGCGAGCTAGCCAGCTAGCTATTGTAACGTGGTTACATTCGGTGCAACATTGCAAAACAATAACCAATCACAACATCAAAATTTCATAGCACTTTACAAAATCACAATAAACAATTACAATGTAGTCTACGTAACGCTCATATTACATTCTCGTTTTCCACTTTTATTCAGTAATGAATAGAGAGACAAATTTACATTGCCTGCCTGGAATTTTACCCATACAGCACTCTGGCAACAACACTGATGGCAACCATGGCAACCAGCCTTGGCATTCTGCTACGGCAACTCCACTAACCACACGTAGAACTGCAATACTTGAACCGATAGTAATAATAACGGGGATTTGTTATGTCTAGTTATAATTATGATGATTACATTATATGAGACCAGTGTCCATTCCCTGGGACCTGAAGAAATCTGCCAGTGTATTCAAACTCAGAGCCATGTTGCTGTAAGGTGACTGTACTTTAGTTCTGTCTTTATTGACGGAGTCCTAACAGCATTCTTTAAATTCCAAGTGTGACAGAGGCTTGTTGTAACCTTGGCAACAGCACATAGAGGTTGCACTGGCTGTCTGAGAGTTAACTAATCAATATCTCCCACTGAAGCCTATATGTGCGTGTATATGTGTATGTGTGGGTCGACTCCAGCGGCACATGTAATCACAGACATGTTCCACAGCAGTGTATTGCAGTGCACAGACTGGAGTATAATTGCTGGCATTTAGTCATTTACCGAACATAGTAGTTAGCGGCAAGATAAGTGCCACGCTGTGAGGTGGTCTCATCTAATGTGCCACTAAATTGCTTCATAGAGACAGACAGCTCTCTCCACCTTCCTCTCCCTGTCTCGCTCTCCATCTGCGTCTACCTTGCTTTAAAGCCAAGGGGATGTGCCCTGTCGTGCCTGTCTATCATAATCATTTCAATATAAACTATGTAGGGCATGTTTAAAACCCACCAGTCCGATAAACGCCCTTTCATCTGCGCTGACAGACGAGCCGGTTCAGCCTCTCACGATGACAGACACGCCAACCTGAGGAGGCGTCTCATCACGGGGCTCTCGTGCCGACAGCTGAGCAAAAGAGAGAGAGTGAGAGACAGAGAAAGAGAGAGAGTTTCCAGATGTTTGATTAGAAGGTGCACACTGGAGGAAGGATGAGTTACTGTATATGTGTGTGTGTCCATGTGTTTCTGCAGGTTAATTAACACACATGTAGGTTGCATGTACATGTACATGTTTTGTGCACATGTAAGCTCACTGGTGGTTAGATGTGTGTGAGTGTGTGCTTGTGGCTGTGTGTGTGCGTTTCTGTGGATAGCGTGTGGTCGCTGCACTGTGCTGTACAGCACACAGTGTGTATTGGCAACTGAGACACGTCCCCACTGGCCTGCATTCCTTGTCTACCTGAAAAGACCTGAATGCACAAACACATCATCAGATCAAACTCAGACAGCGACACAATCACATCCATTCACCTGGAAACTAACAGCCTTCTAACAAAGGAACATCCTAAACATTTATTCATGTAAACATGCACAGTGACATCAGATATCCATCCAAATATTAAGTTTTAATTGATATTCCGTAAAATCTGTAGAAGTAAATGCAAATGAACATGTGTCATCCAGTCATGTGGGAGTGCATGGAGATAAACTAACGTGGATGTTCACAGTAGACCGGGAAACACCCTGACATCAATCGTTGCCAGGTCCCCATAAAGTGTGCAGGGCTTTGAGGTAGTAGTGGCCAAACTGTGGTACTGTAATTTCCGGGCTCTGTCACATGATACCTTACAGCCAAAAAAAAAAAACAATTTCCCATAGACTCACTTTGGTAAAGAATTAAATCTAAATTTTTTTTGTGACATAACCCCCATGAAATGGCTTGTGTCACCATTAGGATTTGATCCATTTTGTCTGAAATCATTTGGAAAGTCTGAAAGAGCTGCATGATTGAATCATTTTAATCACCATTTAAGTTAGCAGAGCGCTTAACACAAAGTAGTCAATTCAGCTGATGGAAGTCTCCAGTGCATCTGCTCTACGGCCACACAATGTGGAAGCAGTGCAGGTAATCGGGATAATTTTATATGCAGCACTTATGTGCCACTGAGCAATTTCATAGGAATGAATGACGCCCTGCACAGAAATGCTCTATCCAGGTGACTTTATGCATCCATAGCACCTAAACGAAGTGGACAGTGCTCCGTGGAAAATTTGGCGCAAATTAAGAGGGGCTTTCACTTCAGGGACCTGGGCTGGAACCGATTACATTTGACCCCAGCTTATTTGATTATTGTGGTCACTGTGTACTTTACCCAGGCTCGGTATGATGACCTATGCCCAAGTTTACTTAAAGAGGTGGTTGCAAGTATGGTTCATGTGTATTCGAGTACGGTACGCATCAGGTGTAAACACCAACTGTACCAAAACACGGAAGTGTACTAACGTGACTACAAGGAACTTGTTATAAAAGAGTGTCAATTTAATGCTGATGCTATATAAGAGAGAATCGAAGCCCGCCATGGACAGACCAAGATCTGGCTTTCTACCACCTTCAACTAGTCAGAGCTCCAGTGAGAGGCAGAGAGCTCTGCGCCCAACAGCAGTGGTTCCTCCTCCAGCCAGGAGAAGAGCCTTGCCTGGCTGCTCCACCACCACTATCACTGATAACAGTCTGCAGGGCAGCAGTGTGCGGCACTGTCTTTCTACACTGTAGCACAACAAAAAAAACTCACGTAGATTATGATGCAAGTGTCCTCAGATACAGACCAACATTACTTTTGTGAAAGCTGAACAGCGGAGAAGTGAAGAGAGAGATCATTGTACTCTGGCATGGTACAAAGCAATCGTACCTAATAGGGGTGTAACAATCCATCGTGGATCGATATGTCGATTTAATGAACAATGATCCAGTATCATTGATGCAAAGTGAAAACAACAATCCATATCGTCATCTGTAGCATAGGCTTTTATTTTGAAAATCTGTGTCACTGTCAAACAGCAGCAGGCAGATGGGAGGCACCAGAGAGAAAGACGATGAAGAAAACATTATGTACACTGGAATAAATCAGCAGAGTGGAAATATTTTGGATTTTCGGAGAAAATACAGGACAACGGACAGAGCACATGGCGTATGTAAACAGTGATGTTACAAGATAAAACGCTAAAGTAACGTTACCTACATAATACATAATATTTTAACAACAAAAATACAGCAGCAGCACCCCCCAACTTCTACAACTCAATACCAACACATTATCATCATTACCAGTCCTCATTTTTGCTGCATTTAATCGTGGGTCACATCGTAGGAGTTAGCTGACGTTTTTTCTAGCTAGGAAACGTTACAGGTGGTCAGTACCACTGTCCTCTGTTTGAACTGGAATGAGAGAAGCTAGCTGTTGTGTCATGTGCATGTGTTAATATTAAAGCCAAGGTGCTACTGACTAGCTAACTGACTGGATGCCCATTAACATTATAACTCCTATTGTGTGTGTGTGTGTGTGTGTGTGTGTGTGTGCATACATTGTACCATAGGCAGGGTTGCCTCTCTTTTATTATTTTATTATTATTATTTTGTAGATTTCAAGCACTTTTCTTTTTTTGAAGTGTATTTTTATTTATGTATTTGTATTATATAATACAGACAAGAAGGAAAAAGGCAGAGACAAACATTAAAAAAGTCAATTACTGTTAATATGTTAGTGTTACATGTTGTGCATTGCATTTCAAATAAAAGTCCAAAAAATAAGTCCAAGGTCCATTTTTGGTATTTTTGGTACTCACTATAGGGGGCTGGTTTACTCCAGAAACATACATACTGTTTATGTGTATGTTGAGGAGCTGCTGTATCAAAATGAGTTGTCTTCCCCCAGAAATTAGGGTTACGATATGTTTATTTTATGATTCCAATCCATTCCTCTTTTGCTGTGGCTCAGCATTTAAATAACCTTTATCAGATTTGATGGTTTAGTCACAGACTGTCCCAAAAAGTGTTGTGTTTTTCTTTCACAAATGTGGGAATGAAATTGCGTTAAAATGTCCTAAACAGTGAAATTTATCTTGCCTGGCCGGGCAGCTCTCTCACCCCTAAACCTCTGATCCTAGAATCGCCCCTGCCGGTGAGTAAGAACAATAACAACGTTACATGTAATTTTGATAAACTATGAGTAGAGGAAAAAAGTCAGTGAGCCGCTAGGCTAATTTATGCAATGTAAACATGTTTAAGCTAATAATGGGTAATTAGCAAAAAAAAATTGTTTTGTCCATGAACCTTAAGTAAAGAATAGGGCACGCACATCCCTGAAGCCCACTGGGTTGGGTGCTGGATCACAAAGTATAAAAAACATGAAAAAAGAAAAAAGCGATCCGCACACCAAAAGATGAACCTTGTCCATGAACCTTGACAGTTATTGCTGAGCTGAATGTTAAAGTTTTGTTGAATGATCTTGTTGTTAGTCAGTGTTTCATGGCTGTTTGGAGTTTGCCATCAGTACTTTAAGCCAGGTATTCTTTGCTGTACTTATTCTTTATGTGTTGTTTATGTGTTTTATGGCCAAAAGTAAAAAAGAAAGGGGTGGCAGCATCTTTTGTAACAGACTCTGATAAATGGGCATTTAGTATCGCCTAATATCAATTGCAGACCCCTAAATCATATTGAATTGAAAACGTATCGTGACAGACTTTATAATATTGGAAAATATCATGTCATTATCCAAAGAATCAATATAATATTGTATTGTGATGAAACTGGTGATTTACACCCCGAGTACCTAATATGAAAATGCCATAATTCTCGTCAGGTGTCATTTTTTTTATTTGTCCTTCATTTAGCCAGAAAGGTCCAATTGAGATCTCTTCTTCCAGGGAGTCCTGGTCAAGATGGCAGCAAAAATAGTTACAACAGCAAAAAAAGAATAAACTGTGTCACAAATTAAAACAAGTAGAGCTGGTCGAGCTGAGGTATAGCGGGTCGTCCACTAATGCACTAGCAGGTGGCGCTATGTATGGTAGCCTTGGCCACCAGTGCGTGAGAGTTTGTGTGTGTGAATGGGTGAATGTGACATGTAGTGGAGCTACTACTGAGTGCTTTAAGTGGTCAGAAGACTAGAAAAGTGCGAGTCCATTTACTGTTTACTATACAATAGTCATTAAACCACTGCAGAAGAGAAGGACACAATGAGATGATGTCATTAGAAGAACTTTAGTCAAATCTGTGGAGAGCAATGTAGAGTACATGACACAGATATGACATTTATCTGGGTTCAGTACTTGTACCATTGTAGAAACGTTGTCCCTAGTATATTACATAGGTTATAGTAATTGTGCCATTAGTACTGTTCTTCCGATCAATACTTTTGGTGTGATAATGTGTGTTGGTACAATTGTGTCCCTGCTGCCTTAGTAAGGTGTCACAGATCAGGAGCAGTACCCCCTTTAGTGTCACGTTCGTCATTGGCACTAATCTAGTCCTAATGCTATGGTCTTCATCAGCTTACATAACAACAGACCAGCCCACAGTCCCTGCTCTGGCCCAACCAGGCCCAGATCACTGGCTGTTTCATTGTTGTGTAAAACTGAGCGTTTCCCTTGGCCCACATGCCCCTGCGGACTGTTTGTTATTAAACAGAATCTAGCAGCCGAGGTCGTTTAATACCTGAATAAATAATCGCTCCCTCCCGGCCTGATGTCTGTCCTCTCCGCCGGCAACACCCTGCGTAGAAAACCAGCTCTCTCCAAGAAAACTAGATCCCCTGTATTCAGTCCGTAATTATTTGTAGAAGTTCAGGTTTCTGCAAATGTATTCCATTTAATTGCTTTTTACTGCAAATATTTGGTAAAACTATATTTGGTAAAACTGTCCTCTGTGTGCAGCTCGTACCCTGGAGGTATGAGTAGCACATTCCTACAAGCACATCTAAATGCAGTTTAAGTGACAACGCAAGAGTTTAATTCCTGCTTGGTTTTTTTCAGCCCCTTTTTTTCGACCTCAGTCTGTCTCTCTCAGGGACGAGGTAGCCAGACGAGCCTCTTACATAACAGCCCAACCCTGCGCTTGACCTCCAGATGCTGGGGTCAGAGGTGAGGAGTTTGGGTTCACCCTCACCCTCATTGGTGGCGTTTGGTTTAGGCTGCAGCGCTGATCAATCAGGTCAGTCGGGGGGTGTTTATTAGGCAGCTGAGCCCCATGGCAGCATTGGGTCTCTGCTGGAGTCAGGTTTCTCATTCCAAACACTGGACTTCTCAAACACAGCCCTGAGACTTACAGAGGAGCGGGCAGCCGGCAGAAGGCTTGTTTCCTTTGGCCCAGGTGGATGTTAGCAAGCTTTCTCATTTGGCCCTCAGCCTCAGCCCCCTTCAGTGTATGTGAAGAGTTCACTTGCAAAATATCCAACCTGGAAGAAAAATTAATTCCCTCATCACTCTTCAACTACCGGTAGATTCAATTAAAATTCCACTGTCGAGTAGGCCTATCACTCGGATTACAGAAATACTGTGTAAGAATGTTTTTAACCAATGCAGACAAGCTTACTGGATGTTTCCAATTAATTACTCACTGTCTGTCACATCAAGCAAACTTTTCACCTCCGCTCTTCCATTGCTTCAGCATTTTTTCACTGGACGAGTTTAACATGAAAACATTTCATTTACTTTGCTAGTGTGAAAGCTAAAGTTCACAGCTGTGAGATGCCAGCAAAGACTCTTGTCACATGACTAAAGAAGTGTGTTTCCATCCACCTGTTCTCAATTACATTTTGAATTTGTATGTCAAAAATGGAAAATCGGAAATTAGAAAATACTTTTTATGCTTCATTAAAATGAAAATGTTACAAAGTGCAATGAAGCACTTAACTTACATGTAACTCAGGCTTCCACTGAAGACATAGAAACATCCAATGTGTGTAGAGCAGCATGCTTTACTCAAACTAATTTGTATGATTTCCTATGAAAAGTAATGTATCCAAATTTGGACATATTACACATAATCATGAGCCGGTAATTGGTACATAACCCATGTGATTTGGAAGGCTGTAATTATGGGACCAATGTGCTAGTAGGAGTAAAGGAGGAAGTGGTCCCAAGCAGTCCTGCAAGGACCCAGGTTGGGGTGGTGGACAGGTCATAAAAACATAGACGTTTCCAACAGGACTTTCCCCAGGAGACGTATGTTCAGAACCATGTGAATCTTGAGTCATTTTAAGGTATGTCCTCACCATGTTTCTTTTCCAAAACCTAACCTCTGTAACTTTACTTCAATTACAAAGCTTAACATAAAGAAGATAATGTCATTCCTGCGGCGCTATTTCATTGGATACCATACAAACTGTTTGTGTGTTTTTCATAGGATATTATATGAACCGTTCTATGATGATAAGTTGGGAGCAATAAGGAGACTGTAAGCCTAACATTAATACATGAAATAAACAGAAATGTTGCATTCCGATATTGTTTTTTGCTTGTTTCAAGTATGACTGGAGCTCTTTTAATCAGTTCCATCCTCAGGAATTTTTCTTGGGGGTGACCAGGTGGGCCCAATAAAAATCTTGGGGTGGCACACCAAAACCAAAATTCACAACTGAATTTCAGGCATTTGATTATGTTGTTTTAGTAGTCTATATAGACCAGTTTAAAACAATGTCAGTTATGAGAGTTAAGGAATTGCTTACTGATATACTTTGATTTCTTATGTGACTGTAAATGTTACCAATTATCTCATGTGCATAGACTAATACCAATACAGATGACATTGAGTTTACGACAATCCTGTTTTAATGTGTTTTTTATCTGTACAAGTAAGGCAATAAAGGTTTACATATAGGACAAGGTTGATACAATAGTCCTTGGTAAAGGTTCACAATTCTTCTTAAATCATTTCCAAGTAACTTTTTTTTTTTTACTTTCCATTTATAGTCTCACAGTGTTCATTGGCTATGTTCAATTGGAAATACACTGCTTTTGCCAGCCTTTTTATTTCTTTATTTTGGTCATTAAATTGCTCTTAAACCCGTTTCTGGGTAGCTTTAAAAAGGCCCTAAAAAGTACTAAATTTGGCTGTCTGAAACCAGCAGAACGTTTATCACATGCACACAGTAGCGATAGACAGTGTGTCAGTAAGAGATGTGAAAGGTCTGGTAGAGCTGTGTGATTTTTCAGAGAGACAAACAGCTCCTGGCGAAGGATGAAACTATTGATCGAAAGCCGGAGCAAAATATTGATCGGCTAGAGTAAATGTCAGAGATGCATCCCAGGAGACAGCTGTGTGTGTGTGTGTGTGTGTGTGTGTGTGTGTGTGTGTGTGTGTGTGGAAACACACAGCAGTATACACTTCGTAAAGTGAAAGTGACAAATGACTCCTCTCTCACAAGGGCAGACAGATGGAAAGAGTTGGCGTTTGTGGAGGAAACATTGAAGTGAGAGACATAACATCACCACTGTGGATGTGTGTTTGTACATTTGTGTGCATGCTTTGTACCTTTTTGTGTGACTGTTGGAAATATGCAGACAGTTCTCAGCATGATTCAACCTTTTTTTTCTTTTGCTTCTCAGTGCTATCCATGTGCAGTCCTATGTAAAGCTCTAATTAGTTAATTAGGAGTGTCCTCGTTAACAAACACCTCAGGCGAGATGGCTTACGGCACCCCAGATGTTTGTGCATGATGTCATCAAGGTGCCCATTCATATGTACACAGAGATTTTCTTCACAATGTTATTCTTTTTGTGCTCTTACAAAGACAAAGCCATTAGATGCTTTCACCTTTTTTTATGCACGATTTTAATGTGCAGATGAAAAACCTCAGTGGAAACACCACAAATTCGAAAAGATATGAAAATATTATAAAAATGTTTGGTGGAGTTGGAAAAGTTGGTGTTCAATAGAAGGTAACTGTGACTTGTTGCATGGAAACAGATTCAGTAAATAAATGATGATGTGCAGTTATGACGTACCATCATCGCAGCTCTCTTCATCATCTCTGGATGGCTTTTAACAGGCTTGTGTATACACACAGCTGTTACCACAACAGTCGTTTGGTGTGCTCTCTGTTATTATACATCTATCATTTTCTGTCATTTAAGGTTTGACTGGCGGTATTTTAACTATGTCATCTCATTGTGTCCTGTTCTGCTATGGTACCAAACTAGAGGATTAGTGCCAACTACTGCTTATTTCTTATTCGCATAACCAGGCACACAAGGTCGTGCAGTGGTCAGCCATATAGCAAGAGGGTTTTGGGTTCAAACCTGCTGGCCGGCTGGGGCCCTTCTGTGTGGAGTTTACATGTTCTCCTCATGCCAGCATGGGTTTTCTGCAGGCGTTGCAGCTTTTTCCCACAGTCCAAAGACATGCAGGTTAATTGGTGACTTTAAATTGCTCCTAGGTGTGAATGTGAGTGTAAATGGCTGTCTGTCTCCATGTGTCGGCCCTGTGATAATCTGTGACCTGTCCAGGGTGTACCCTGCCTCTTGCGCAGTATAAGCTAATACTGAATGAATGCATAATGAATGAATGACTGAATTAATAAATAAGCAGACCACTTTCGCCGAAAAAACAGCCATATAGGTCAGCTGTGCAAACAGCATATAATGACCAATACCTACGTTTATTGTAAGGCAGCACCCTTTAGTGGCCATAGTAACTATTATGGGAGCTGAGGAGGACGTGAGGTGACCAACCCAGTCTCATTCGGAAGTTGTTGAAAACCGCCGCTTGATCAGTGACTTCCAGGATCAGACACTGATGAAAAAGCCTTCTTTTCACATCAGCATTATTTGCAGCAGGGCACAATCATTGTCCAGCACCTTCAGGCGGTGTTGGGGAAATACGACAGGACAACAACAAAAGCAAGGGCCGTGGAAGTCCTAGTAGGGCAGTCTGGATGTCCATCCCTGACTTTCACTTGGGAGGCTGGTGTGGGGGTGTGTTTGTTTACAAAACATAACCATGTGTGTTTGTTGTTGAAGGAAAAAAATGTCAAATCACAGTGTTGTCCCTGCATTGTGCATTTATTTTGAAAGAGACTGTATGCAAACTGTACATGTCCTGTGAAAATGGAAGTGTATTTTGAAAATAGACAATGTATGTAACAGGCTGAAGTTGACAAGGAGTCCCAGAACGTCATCAACCAACGGTGCGTTGGTCGATGTCTGACCTCATAAAAGTGACATTTTACAATTCTTCACATTACAAACTGAAAACAGATTTTGTCTCTTAATTAATGTTAATGTTATTTTAAAATGTAAGTCTCTTAATGAGCAACTTTTTCAAAAATGATTTAAGTAATTATTTTCAGGCACAAAGTCATTTTCAGAACATTATTCTGAGAGACTAACTCAATAAGATTTTAGGTTTTCCTTAATAACTAAAGTGTTTATAACACTGATGCTGCAGCAGATTAAGGTGGTCATTTTAATAACTTAAATACTGCTGGGTGGCTTATTGTAACCTGTAATAATATAACCTAGCAACAAATTTATATTATTGTACAAAAGTACTGTAACTAATGGGCCAAACTAAATCTTTAAAATAAAAGCAGTGCAATAAAAGTGTAATATTCGCATCTGAGACAGTGGAGCAGATTAATAATGTAGCATAGAATGGAAATACTAGTTTTTGTGTTTCTGTGAGGGAAGCGCCATCTCATGGTGACACCTTGTCAATAAATTGTGAATAAATGGGTGGGTTACAGTGGAATCCAGGCACACCCCCAGAAAGGTGGAGGGGAATGGTATTTGGCTGGAAACTGGGGGGACATTGGCAGTCTTCCGGAAAGCTTTCGGAAGGCCTGGGAAATTTGAAGTGGCTGCATCTGTATGTTGTTTTGGGGACGGCCATATATGTTGTTTTTAATTGATAATTGACCCATTTTGTCGTTTAGGTATGAGAGAGCATAGCACACAACAGTTGTGGATGGAAAAGCGCATTAATTTGCATTTTCTTTTGCCAGTTTTCTAAAAATGTTTCAGAAATTTGCGGTATATTTGGATGGAAACCCAACTAATGCAGCATTTCTACGTGTCTAGCCATGTTAGTGCCATGGCTCTATGGATGTCAGTGTTAGCCTTTGTGTCACTCTGAGGTTTAGTCCACTTTGGTCCAGACTGAAATATCTCAACAACTTTGGGACGGATTTCCATGGAATTTATATCAACTATTTCAGAGGTTAATTCTTAATGACCCCTGACTTTTCCTCTGGCACCACAAACAACTCAAGGTTTACACTCATCCAGTGAGATCTACTTAATGGATTGCTGTCTGTATGACCTGTCATAATGACATTCCCATCAGTCTTCGTTGCACCTGCAACCTTGTGGTGCTCGTGTCAGGTGGAAAATGCAACTTAGTATTTATTCATTTGTACGTTGCTTTGGAAAAAAGCATCTGATAAATGAATAAGTGAAAATGTAGTTGAAAATTTTAGCATGTAAACATGGAGAACTAAGCTGGTTACAGTGGTAATCATCGCTGAAAGCACTAATGATGGAGGTTTACTCCTACTCCGAGCTGCCACACATGTCAGGCCACCCTCCATTCTTCATTCACCCGCCTTTATCTGTCCTCTCTCTCTCCTCTCCAAACTTTTATCATTTCAAGATGTGCGGAGGCTTAATGTATTTATTTAAGCTCAAAGCTTATTTAAGCTCCATTAAAGGTAATTATATACCCCGTTATAAGGCTCAGCCATCCCCAGAGTGGCCATTAAGTGTGGGTAGATGCGGTGGTTCTGCCAATGTTTGTGGCTGCCACGATAATTATGAAGCTGTGTCTGTCTGTGCTGGGTAGACCCGGGGTGGTATCCACTGTTTTACATAGGCATTAGAGCGGAGACAACGTGGGCATAGGGGGAATGGTGTGGAATGTGGAACACGCCTGATTGGAAAGTCCACATTTCCTTACTCCTGGAGCTGTGTGTTCTGTGCCATATGTTTGTTATCGGATTCATTCAAAATTCACAAAATTCAGGAAAAGATAAACTTCTACCTTCCTATTCACTTTCATAGTCTTAATATTGGCAAGTGTACAGTGTGTGTAACCTGAAGGGAGAGAGGCAGCCAACCCTTCTGCTGTCTCATAGATAGAGATCAGTCCCACAAGCTACTGTCAGCATGTCGAAGAAAAGAACAGGAAAATGGCCAGGATTGATTTGAATCCTTTGGCAGACGGCGCTGCATGTTAGATATAAGACAACAGAGCAGAGTAACACTGAGAATAAATTAAAAACTAAAAGGAGTCAGACAGGAAGAAGAGCAAAGCTGTTGAAAGTCAGGAGGAGGTAACAGACTCGCAGAGAAGAGCAGAGAGGAATTAAAAGGAGCTAATCAATTTTAATGCTTCTTTGCTGGTATGATGTAAGACAGACACTTAAGCATACTTGAACGCCCTTACCTGTCCCGCTCTCCTTAAAAAATCCCAGAGCCTCATTTTTCTTCCCTGCAGCCATGGGGAAATCCGTTTTAACCAAGCCAGATGGAGGGACAATCCCTTTAAAAGGCCGCTGACAGGGCACAGCGGGACACACAGTTTACTACATTTTTACCGCGGCACTCAGCCAGCTCGTTGTGAATTCCTGTCTAGGCTCCATATTTAGATGAAGAGTTCATTCAGCAGAAGCTCCCTGAGGATACAGAGTGAGAGGATCAGGCCAGGGAGGCCAGAGTCTGCCCTGATGGAAAAACACAGTGGCTTAGTTACTGGCTGATTTATAAGGGCTCCTATCACGCTACACTGAGGGCCATTTGAGAGTGTGTGTTGACTGGACCTCTCTGTGCTCTCGCCACCTCCTCTTGACCCTGTTAATAGCTTGGTCTGAATTGATCAAGCTACATTCTACTGCATGCTAATAGTTTAAATACGTGCCCCAGTTGTCACTGCACTATCACCCACCAACACTTTGGTAAGCACTTGGCATTATTCTAAGGCTGCTTTACAACAGATCATCGATAAGTGCTCTCCTTTGCTGTGACATCATCACAACATCAAATCACGGAGCAGAGATTGAGGCTGGCTTCTGTAAGGCTTTGTACCTATGTAAATGCTGTATGTGGTGTGTCTACAGCATCCAGGGCTCTAGTGACTGTTCATTAAACTTCTCCCAAACACTGATTATCCAGTCATAACTGGGTATGTAACTAGGCTTGTAGGACTGTCAAGCTTCTGATTTCTCCCACGGGTGTATTACCAATACCATAGACTGTAAAAATAATGGACAAAGTTATCGTGATATCTCTTGTTGGTTTGTGGACTCCTCTTTTGGAGCCTCGAGTTCGGCATTTTGGCTATCGCCATCTTGGTTTTTTGGAACCAGAGGTGACCATATTTGGGTGAGAGGGTGGAGCTGTGGAGGAGCAAGGGGTGGCTCTGATTGAGAAGATGAGGGCACTATTGGCAGACAGCCTGTCTCTCAAAGCTATAAAGCAAAACTATAAACATGTGTATTTCTGCTGTAAAGTTGAGCATATTATCATGAGAGTCTATGACTCAGTCTTGGAGTCAGCCTCAAGTGGCCATTAGAGGAACTGCTGTTTTTGGCACTTCAGTGTTGGCTTCGATTTTCAGCCCCAGAGGTTTGCTCCTTGATAAGAACTGGATACTGGCCTCCAAGATGGTGCCCATAGGCCCTTGACTTAAAATTGCTCACTGAGCACACAAGCTAAAGTGTTAACTAAATTCCTGGCATTTTCTAGTGGTCCTGAGTAGGTATAACTACAGCTGGAGCAGCTATGTGATCCACCCACCAGCAAGGTGACTTGCCCACCATACCAACACATCAGTCCATGATCAGCCAACCTAGTCCTTTGGTCCAAAAGTGGAAGCCCTGAGGAAAATGCTAAGTTAGTAATTGCTATCTTGCAAACTATGACATGTTAAAAGATAGGTGGTTAGGGTAAGGGTCACATCACGTTACTTATAAGGTGAATCATGTCTGCATGGATGTTGAATTGTAAAGTGAATTACTGCTCTGTTTGGCCCCACATTAATTCACTGCAATATCGTGTTGTAGCAAGTTTCAATTAGCCATCATGTTGCAGAGTTTATCTTGTGGAACTATCTGTGATGGGCATGGTTTGTAGGGCCTTGTTGTGTAGGTTCCAAAAGGAATGTGGCTGCAGTTATACCAACACCTTCTCATCTCAACTTGTCAAATATTGCCACTTTGTCAGTAGACTTTCACATCTAAATATGATGCCCTAGGTAACCTCCCATGTCTCTTGTAGATTCCAGGATGGCATGTCAATTAACACTTGTTACATACTTGTTACATGACAGTCTTTTTTCAAAATACACTGACAACGTAGGTAAAACACCTCATTTTTATGTTTATTTCCTTGTGGAAAAAAAGCATGTGGTTAGGTTTAGACAACAAAAACACATGGTTAGGTTTAGGCAACAAAAGCATGTGGTAAGGGTTCGGCAACAAAAGCACATGGTTAGGTTTAGGCAACAGAACAACATGGTTAGGTTTAGGCAACAAAAGCAGGTGGTAAGGTTTCAGCAACAAAAGCACGTGGTTAGGTTTAGGCAACAGAACAACATGGTTAGGTTTAGGCAACAAAAGCAGGTGGTAAGGTTTCGGCAACAAAAGCACATGGTTAGGTTTAGGCAACAGAACAACATGGTTAGGGTTAGGCAACAAAAGCAGGTGATTAGGTTTAGGCAAAAGAAACACATGGTTAGGGTTCGAGAAAAACATCATGGTTTAGATCAGCGTTCACATGGGAAGCAAACAGCAGGCTATAACAACAACAACTAATAACATCCTCCCATGACACTTATCATTTCAGCAGTTTACCTGTGGAATCAAGGACCCATTATTTAAAATGACTATGAATTTAGATAAAACTGCCTCCATCATGATTTATAAACTACATAAGTATTATTTGAGATAGCAGCAGTAACTGAGGGGGCTTAGCATAATGTCTGCCATTCCCATAGAGATGAGTAACGTGAGCCAGGATATATTTTCTCAGCAACTCATTGACAATCAAAATACAGGAGCAGACACCAATATCAGCAACACTCAAAGTTAAAGTTCTTAATTATCTCCCTCTTTTCACCCTCTACCTTCGCCCTCTCATCTCCTTCTTTTTCTGTCCCTTCTTTTCCTCCTTCTCCTCTGTCTTCTCACCTTTTACCACCCCCTTCATTCTCTTCCTCCTTACTTTTTTCTCTCCCACTCCTGTCTTTCTCCATGGTGTCTTGCTGGATTTATTCCCAGGCTCAAGGGTTTAGGTGTTAATCCCTCACAGTTTTCATCACTGAGAGCACCAATCAAAAAGGGCTTAGTCTGTGTAATCTGCCAGACTATTGTCCCCTCTTGTTCTTCCTCTGCTCCTGCTCCGTCCTCCTGATATTATTTCTTTCTCTATAGAAAAAAGTTTTCCAGCAGCAAACAGAAAAATGTTCATGATCTGGACAGGGAAAACTATGAGAGATAAGGAGCAGCAAAATGTGTTTCTGAAACAAACTGATTATTAAAAAAAAGTGGAAGACATAATTGTGCAATGTGGGTTCATATGAGGGCACTGTAGGCGGGTTAAGGCAGGAGAATGAGTTTGGATGGGTAAAGATTGTGAAGCCAGATCTGCCAGGAGGTTTGCGGTTGGCACTGAACATGCTGCCTCGGGGTGATTACATTCACATTATTATTATTTTAGAATCTGTGCCTCTGGATGGCTGGACCACACCTGGGTTACAGCTCAGGTAGCCAGGTTTTATTTCACAGAGATTTAGCAGACAGTCTCACAGGACCAATGTGAATTTTGCTACCAGCAACCGCCACCTGCTAAAATATTGACAGTGTGCATATGTGCATATCAATTTTTCTGCGATGCATAGCAATTTTTCTGTATCTTTATCATCATGGATCTTGCTTAAAGTTAGGGTTTTATTGATGTATGATTAATGCATGAGGGTGACTCATAAATCGTACCCCCAATTCCTGCAAATAGAGTGAGTTCCCCCAAAAAGCCATGGTATGCAGGCTGAACAGGCTCTCACTGTGTAAAACATCAATCAATCAATCAATCAATCAATCAATCAATTTTATTTATAAAGCCCAATATCACAAATCACATTTTGCCTCGGAGGGCTTTACAGCATACAACATCCCTCTGTCCATAGGACCCTCACAGCGGATAAGGAAAAACTCCCCAAAAAACCCCTTTAACGGGGAAAAAAATGGTAGAAACCTCAGGAAGAGCAACTGAGAAGGGATCCCTCTTCCAGGACGGTCAGACGTGCAATAGAAGTCGTACAGAACATGTTGTAATGATAACTATGAATGAGGTATAAATCAGGCTAAAAGGAGGACAACAGACTTTTATCACCTCTCTATTCTTGGCAGGAACAAGAAAATGACTTTGTACTACAAGGCCAAAATGTAGACGATGTGATTATAATGACACTTCCCTTGCTGCTCCCTGTACTTTCCAACTTTATCTCACTTTACATTTTTTTTTACCTCCACACTGGCAATAACTGTGGCCGGAGGCATTGGGCTCTAGTTTCGCAGACCGGGTGAGGCGGGGGCGCAGCGCACCTGCGCTTCACCAACTGGGTGTGGCCAGGCAGATTTTGCAAGTTTGGCACACTGTGCGCCCTGGCGCAGCTACTCCTCTTTCCCACCTCCGTCCCTCCTATCTGCGCAAGTCGGAAAGAGGGAGGAGAGAAGGCGTGGAGTGGGTTTTACACACATTACACCAATCAAATGAGCCCCTCTCCTCGCCCTTAAATGCGCCATGTGAAGGCGTAATGAGAGTTTACTCAATTCGCCATGGCGGAAGAGAGCGGCAGCGTCAGACAGCCAAACTTCTCCCAGGAGGAAACTGATGTTTCATCTCGCAGTGTCCGAATATACGGAACTGCGAGCAGACCTCCACGGGCTGATGATGCAAAGGTAGCCTGGGAGGAGGTCACCACAATTGTAAATCAATGTTGTGTTTCTCTCGTGCGCACGTGCGCGCGTGCACTCTCTCTCTCACAGTCTCACTCTGTTTCTTTTCTTTTGACTTTTCTAAGATGACAGATGTTGAATATATACTCCCTATCTGATGCTGTGGCTGTTTGTGGTTGGCTGAGAGGGATGTGAACTCACTAGTTTGCAGCTGTGTTAATCAAAACAAGTTGGGTTTCCATTATGCGTGCCAAACGTGCCAAATGGTGCCAATCCCCTTTGATCTGACATCAGATGTGACGGGACAGTCGATATAGAGATACATTTATGTGCTGATTGCAGATAGTTGCATTGAATAGTGGTTTTGTGGGTATTTATTGCGTTATTAATGTGCCTGACATTCTGGAAACCTGCCTGCGAGGTTTTGGTGACGTGTGCGCACTGTCCGCCGGTCAGCCAAACTTCGGCTTACACCGGTTGCGCTCCACCTGTGCTGACAGTAGACGTGGTTTCAGCTGGTGAGCTTTTAGCGCACCTTCGGCGAAGCCTTTTGGCACGAAACTGTCACTGCGCCAAGCTGGATCTGTCGGCACCTCCCCCTGCTGTGCCACCACACCCATCTCAGCACACCTCAGTCTGCCAAACTACCAAACTGAGCGCACCTCGGGTTGCGCTGCTCGAAACTAGCTCTGCGCGGGGTTTGCCACCCTGTGCCACCCTGCGCCGCGCTGGGAAACTAGAGCCCAATATGTTTTTGGGTTGTCATTACATATGTTCATCTGTCACAATCTTGGCACGCAGTGATGAACTGATTAGATTTTGGTGGTCATAGCTCAAAGGTCAAGGTCATTATGACCTTGTCTGTCTCATTCTTGTGAACATGATATTTCAAGAACACCACTCGGGAATTTCATCAAATTTGGCACAAATGTCCACTTGGACTTAATGATTAACTGATAAGATTTTATTGTCAAAGGTCAATGTCAGTGGTGGGTATTTCCTGAAATTTGGCACAAATTTGGACTCAACAATGAACTGATCACATTTTGGTGGTCAAAGCTGAAGATCACTGTGACCCTGCATTCATCATATTCTCGTCAACATGATATCTTAAGAACACCTTGAGGGAATTTCTTCAAATTTGGCACAAGCATCCACTTTAAGTCAAAAATAAACTGATTCAAATTTGGTGGTCAAAGGTCAAGATCACTGTGTCTGATTCTTGTGACTGCAATATCTCAACATGGACATGAGGGAGTTTCCTCAAATTTGGCCCAAACGTTCATATGGATTAAGAAATAAGATTAGGATTTGGTGGCCAAAGGTCAAGGTCGCTGTGACCTCACAAAACATGTTTTTGGCCGTAACTCAAGAATTTGTATGCTAATTATGATTAAAAATCACACACAAAAGTCTGATAGGATAAAATAATGAAGTGATGATTTTATATCCAAAAGGTCAAAATTCAACTTCCCTGTGACATCATAATGTTATGCAAAAACACTTTTCTGGCCATGACTCAACATCACATCTCAATAGCAGAAGGAGAAACCTTTGGTCAGATACTGACACTAATCTTAAAACTGCTCTGATTTTATTGAGCTTCTATGCTGTGTTTACATGCAACATATGAAATGTGTTGTAAGTAAATGTTTTGTAGTTTCATTCAGTGTTAGCTTTGCTCATAACAGATATAAAGCGGAGACAGCCAGCCCTTTTATTGGTCATCACCCACCATCCAAAAGGGAGAGAGATGAATGGATTTCTCACTGATACTCTCTGTCTCTCCCAGCGGCCAGACTCCATTAGTTCCAGGTAACTAGTGTATCATGGGATGAAATGGTCGGATCCCTATGAACAAGCCCCGAGCTAAACCTCCAAAGATTGATCCACGCTGTCTGCTGGAGCCCTGTTAAACAAGCATAGAATTAAATGTACCATTCCAGTACACACACCATGATGAAACACTGCACGTTATTTGGAAAAGTCAATAAAAAGATTAAAGGACAGAGAGAGAAACTAACCCATAAAATCACAGTGAATATGACGAAATGAGTCAACAAAGTCTGCATTTTACAGACAATAGAAGTATATCAGCTGCTGATGTTGTGAGGGACAGTGTGTGTCCTTGTGTCTGTGTGGCAGAGACTGGCCAAGCTTCCTCTGCAGCATTCTGGTATAAAACAAGGTGGAAACTTGATGACAGTCATTCAAAGCTAACAGCTCACTTGCTGACTGAAATACACCAATAAAGAGTAAAAGAAAAGAAATCGCTCCATCTAACATATCTGAGACTCTGATGCCAGTACAGACCTCTTCACAAAGAGCAACCAGAGGAGGGGTTTCTTGTGTGTTACCTTTCAGTTTCGAGGTCTGATGCCAATTTACATTAATAATGTTGGAACTGAATCTTTGTTTTCATACACTGGTAAGAAAGATATTTGGCAGACTGGTGCAGTCTCAGGCTTATTTATATTTCTTATGTGCAAAAATAGACACATCCATTTCAAACATTGTAAACATCACTGCCCTCATACTTCCATGCGTCCTTTATGTTGGCATAGAAACAGCCAATTGATGGCACTTGAGGAAGGAGTCAAAAGTTTCACACAACAACAAACAAGGAGACAGTGGAGGAGGCTGTAATATTGTACCACTGTGGACAGAGAATTTTTTTCACTATATAATCATGGATGTATGAAGAGACCTGGATACAGCATTGGCGTCAGGGCCCCGTTCATGCGTATGATATTTTCTCATTGATGCATGAAGCCAATCTTTTATAAATCATAATTTTATTATAATTTATGATAAAAATAAAATAATTTAACCTCGTGGCTAAACTTTCCAAATATCATCTGACTGAATGGATTAAATCTTGAGAATTGATCATCATTTCGTGGGGGCTCTGATGCCCCAAATGTCTCTTTCCCAGTGTAAGTCTATGGGAAAAAATCTTTCTGGGCCCAATGGCATCACGTGATGTACCCGGAAATTGTAGTACCACTGTTTGGCCACTACGAAAATTGGCTTCAAAGCCCAGTGCACCTTCTAGAGGTTTGTGTGTTACAGATTCATTCCTTACTGCCATTATTGAAATTTCTTCATAGTCTCCTACAGTCGTATCTTGCTTGAATTATGCTACACTGCCTTTACAATCTGTGGTAGTACTGCTCCATTTTGTCCACATCCACAAGCTTTCTGGAAACATGCACAAAAATGGACAAAATGGATGCAGAGTATGGACAGAAGACTCAGGTTTCATGTATAACGTTGAGCATAAATGAGTCCTTACTCTTATTACATTCTAGCTTTATGTCCTCTGCATTCTATTCATTTTCTCTTTTGAGCTGCAATACAAGACTCTGTGTTTTCGTAGCATAAGTTCAGTCGGCAGATGCTAAACCTGAAACATAATGACAACTTCCACAACTTTAAAGAACAAACCGAGCTGTAATTGTTGCATAATCACCATTTAGGGCTGTCATTTGAACATTACTCTGCTTGCTGTGCCACATCAATTGCACTTGAAAAGTGAACCAGGTGGACTAATCATGACTTGAGGTTTGACACTTTTTATCTCTTCCTCCCAGACATTGACGAATGCCAGGAGAACAACGGAGGCTGCGATCACTTCTGTCGGAATACAGTGGGCTCATTCGAATGCAGCTGCCAGAAAGGCCACAAACTGCTCACTGATGAACGCACATGCCAAGGTCAGTGAGTGACAGCTGTCAATCACACAGATGCTCACTCTGTCATCAGTCTTGTTGTCAGGCTCAGGGTTTCACTCAGCAGTCAGCTCGAAATACACCCAGAGGCTAGGGCTGGGCATCTTATTGTATGATATGCTGATATGAGACAAAATATTCTTAGATTTTTGTAATATCATAACAGTCTTTTCCTGGTTTGAGTGGCTGCATTACAGTAAAGTGATGTAACTATGTGAACTTCCCAGACTGTTCTAGCTGTTCTTCCATTTGCCCTTCCCCATTTAGTCATTATATCCACATTACTGATGACTATCAAAATCTCATTGTGTAATTTCGTAAAAGCACCAATAGTCTATCCTACAACAGTCACAATATTGATATTGAGGTATTTGTTCAAAAAATATAGTGGTATTTCATTTCTGCATATTACCCAGGCCTACCAGAGGCAATCATTTAGAATTTTGAGTCTGTTTGGTTTTACTTGACAAAAGTCAAAGACAGGGGCTTCGTGGCTTTGTGGATAGAGCAGGCACCCCATGTACAAGGCAGTTGCTGCAGCGGCCTGGGTTCAGCTCCATCCTGTGGCCCTTTGCTGAATGTCATTCCTCTCTCTCTCCCCTTTCACACTTAACTTTCCTATCAATTAAAAGCAAAAATACAGACACAACAGACAGACAGACAGACAGACAGATAGACAGATAGATAGATAGATAGATAGATAGATAGATAGATAGATGGATGGATAGATAGATAGATAGATAGAAGCATAATAAGTGACATTAACAATATCTAGCAACACACACAATCTCTTAGGTCAGATACACAGGACATAGTTTTATACAGTCTATGGCAGCAACAGTCATGTTTACAACAACAAAGTCAACATATAAACTCAATAATATCTCACTGGAAACAAATCTAACATATCAATAAAATAAATATTCCTCCTGACATCACAGTACTGAGTGATGAATGTAACATTATCTCAGCATGAAGACAAACGTCAATATCAGTCATTTATCCTGCTCTCTGCCCCTCCTCTACTTAGGAGACTCACTGTCCGCAGGTCAGCTGTCTCAGGTATTTTTTTAAAGGCCCTGACACACCAAGCCAACAGTTGGCCGTCGGTCAAAGTCGGGCCGTCGGTGAGCGTCTGTCACCCTAGTTTTTGTGGTGTGTCCACCGTTGGCACTTTTCGGCCAATTGAGCATGTTGAATCGGCGGCGGAGCTTGTCGGTGAGAGAGATCACTCTGATTGGCTATTCAGGTTTTATTTCCTCGCCCCTGTAGCGAGTGAATCTGCCTGTAGTGAAACCGGGGCTAACCGGTGCTTCCTCCTCAGGCTCCACTTCACTCAGCTACTCAATAGATCCACTGCTTCTTCCCACTTTAACCTGAATAACAAACCGGGGCTAGCTGTGAGGCTAGCGGAGTGTTAGCCGCAGCATGACCGGAGGGAAGCACAGCCAGTTAGCCTGCGCTATCTTCCCAGCTAGCTTCAGCTCTCCGTTTGGATCCAACCAGAGCACCGAGCCTGGTTTGTTATTCAGGTTAAAGTGGGAAGAAGCAGTGGGTTTGCTGTCAATCACATACCCCAAATACTCAACTGACGGTCGGGAAAAACTCACATTTGTCTTTCCGGGCTCTCAGACCATATTGTTCTAGTCTTTGCAGTGTTGCATTCAGGCTCCTTAAGTGCGACTGCTCATCAGGTCCTGTGATGAGCAGGTCATCCAAATAGCACTGGACACCTGGGTGCCCACTCTGGATCTGGTCCATTGCTCTTTGTAAAAGTGCTGGAGCAGAGGTAATCCCAAAAGGGAGCCTCCGATAACTGTACAGACCCTTATGTGTCACTATGATCAGCAGTTCTTGTGAGTGTTGGTCCACGTGTATCTGGAGGTATGCCTGAGATAAATCCATCTTACTATACTTCTGTCCTCCAGCCAAACCTAAAAAGAGGTAATCAGTGAGGGTAGTTGATATTGTTCTGCAGTCAAGACAGGGTTCACAGTGACTTTGAAATCACCACAGATTCCATCCCTTTTCATGACAGGAACAATGGGTGTAGCCCAGTCACTTGTGCTCACAGGTTCCAGTTCTCCACTCTCCACTAACCTGTCTAGTTCAGCCTCAGCCTTGGGTTTGATGGCATACAGAACAGATCTAGCTTTTAGACACTTGGGTAAACTTCCTGGTTTTACTGTCAACTGATATATGCTTCATGCTGCCAAGGTCTCAACCACTGGAACAGGCTCACCTGTGTAGGTCCTTAACTTCAACTTGGTTTTCCAAGGTGTGGCAGCTTTTCTTTGTAAACAGCCTCTGATACCATGGATACACGTGTGCAGGTTATTATGTAGGGCAGTGGTTCCCAACTGGTGGGTCACAGTCCAAAAGTGGGTCATGGGTCCATTCTGAATGGACTGCAAGTAACTTGTAAAAGTGTCAAGTTTGTAAAAAACACACTTTATTTAAAAGTACAGTGAATTTCTGGATCGACAAAATTACTTCATCAATATATAGCGAATATGTTGAAACACCACATATAAACAGTGCTGTGGTTAATATGTGGTTAGGTTGGGCACAAAAAACACTTCTTATGATTAGGAAATGATTGTATTTGGCTAAAATACCAAGTTTTAATGGCACAATCCCTGCTGGAAACACAGTTATGCCTCTGTTTAAAATAACGGCTTCTTACAGCACTTTCCTGGGAGGAAAGAACTGATGCCTTGGGAAAAAAAGAAATTGCTGTTTCTCCACTGTCTGAGTTAAAAAAAATCAGTGACTGGTTGCTAAGAAGCAACCATTTGAGGGCTAAAAGATGCTGGAAGAGGCAAACACAGAAAACAAGTAAGTATATATGTATATAGTTCCTTTAACAACTCCAGCTGAATGAAAATTGAAATGTGTGTAAATCCATAGCTGAGCATAAAAGCATAAACATTTAAATGCATGAATGAGAAAAGGTCAAGCATGCACAGTAACATAATGCTTAGCTTGTTGCAGCGGTGTAGCTGACATCCTTAGCTGGGTGTGTGGTGCACATGTAGAAGCCTCCTTGTGATCAGCGGTTATGTTTGTACGACCAAAGGCAGATTCCTGGTTACAAGTTGCAGCAAGCGAGACGGCAGAGCAGACAAAACCCAAAATGATTTTTATTAACAACAAAACCCTGAGGTGCTTCTGTCTTCGGCCCAAAACCACCAACAGTGCATACTACACGTGTGTGTCTATGTGTTGGATTAAGTGTGTGTCTTTAATAATGGGGTGTTGAGTGGTGTTAGCCACATCACAGCATCTGAGCCTATTTCTCACACACCTTTGCCACAGTAGCATGGCAGCCAATAGCTGCCAGGTTCATCCCAACCATTGACGTCTGGACTGTTGAGCTTCAACATGACCTTCAAATGAAATATCATGATTAATTTGTCAGCTCTTTCTGTGCCGCTGAGCTTCTCTAGAAAATAGCTCCCGGTGATACATGCCAAGGTTAGAGTATTTGCCAGAACTGGCTAAGGCTAAACCAAAGCAGAACGATTAATCATTTACCAAAGATGCATAAGCAATTTCAACAGATGACTCTTTTTTCTTTAAATGTTTAGAAAGCTAGAATGTTGTCAGCAGGTAGATAAATGTCAGCAATCACTGTCAAAGCACTCCACCATGACCAAGGGTATCTCACAGAAACACACATAAGCCAAACCAGAAGCCAGCATTTCTTCTCTATATGTTCCTTTTCCATTAAACAGCTGTTGACATCTTCTGTGCGCCCGCATCACTTTGTGTAAATTCTGCTCATGGGCTAGCTCCAAACAGGCCAGCTATTCCTAAGTCCTCACATGAACAGATGCCTGGAATATTTACCGAACCAACATCCAGGCCTTAACAACTTCCTCCACATGACAAACTCCATTATAACATGTTGTATTTTTAGCCCCTGTAAAGCCCTGCGGAACAGCCTGAAATAAACCAGGTGAGCTTGAAACACTGGCTTCCATTCCTGATAGGTTAATAATATTTGGTGCTGGATGTGTATACATAAACACATGCACAGGCAGGCATGCACACTCACACACACAGACATTGACGTAACGGTGAATGTGAGCTGTCTTAGCCTCAGTCCAGTGAAGTTTTTCCGGATGGGTTTATTAGAATGAGCTCTTGTCCTAGTTTAGTGTGGAACTCATTTGTTTGTTTACTATACTGTCCACCGTGATTAATGGGATGGCTTCTTTGGTCCGTGGTGGGCAGCCTGTTTGTCCATAAATGAGTCATTAAGAACGCAATATCTATAAACCACTCATCCCGCTGACCTTTGGAAATAAACCTGTGTGCTCTCATTAGACCTTATTTAAACCATGACTGGATCAGTTCATAATTCCATTCATGTGTGTGGAAGCACCATCAGCAGGACACCAGCAGGTTTTCATCAGAATTGAGAGGCTGAAATGTTCAAGAATTTCTTAACTAATGCTGCACCACTGGTTTATCAAATGTTTTTGATCAATATGGAGACCATGTCAGCTGTTACACTGATTTGATCTGCACTGAATTATTAAAACTTTGAGCAGTATTTTTCAGATTATAATGTCACTAATACTGTTTTTTGGGAGTAACAAGAACAGAAACACATGAGAGTCAGAAGAGACAGAAAAAAGAGTGGTTAAAATCAAAGTGACAGACCCTGAAGGTGCATTTACATCTGTAGTTTGGTTCATTTGGTTGCACCAGAGGAAAAACAAAAAGATACATTGTAGCATTTCAGTTTTGGTTCAGTTCTTGTTCACATTGACTTTTTGCAAACGAACCAAGAGGATTAAGACCCTTAGATCCAGCTTGACCCACACTAGGGAGTAAAAGTCAGGATATATCTGTTTGTTTGGTTAAAACGAACTCAGCTCCGTTTGCACAGTCAGCACAATTTGTTTAGGCTTGTTTGAAAGCTGTCAATCAAACCCTGGTGGGGACCAAACAACTGAACCAAGACCACTCGAAAAGGTGGGTCTTGGTCTGCTTCCTAACGGACTCTAGTGCGGTACCCACCACAGGATTTTATGATAGCAGATATGTGATTTTACCAACAGCTAAACCAATAATATCTCCGCCTGCTGATCATAAAATCTGTCCAAGATCTCATAATTGATCCTGATAAAGGCCACATACATTCTATAACCTGTTTTTGCTAATGCATACATGTAACCATGGTAATACATATGCACGTCAGTGAGGGTATTTTCCTTGATTAAAAGCTGTAAAACTGCTATCATTATATCCAACTCTGTGTGCTTTGTTTGTTAATTAAGTCCATGAAAATGTATGTCAGTGATCCCATAGTATTAAACCCCGAATCATTACTCATGCCTTCTTTTCATCCTGTCTCTGTTAGTCATTATTCATTCATGCATTAGCATAAATTGGTTATGGGATATACATGACCTTTATCAAGATCAGTTATGAGATCGCAGACAAATTTCATAATCAGCAGATGGATTTATCATTGGTTTAGCTGTTGCTAAAATCACATCATATCATAAAAATCCTGTGGTTGGTTCATTTTCTTTCACACCACAAAAGAACCGCACCAGAGTCTGTTTGGAAGCAGACCGAGACCCACCTTTTAGAGTGGTCTCGGTTCGGGTGTTTAGTCTGCACCAGGGTTGAACTGACAGCTTTCACACCAGCCCAAGTGAACCATACTAACTACACAAACAGACCTGAGTTTTTTTTTTAACCAAACCAAACCAAACCAAACAGGTGTGAAAGCACCCTCAGATATCCTGACCTCTAGTTCCTAGTATGGGTCAAGCTGAATCATACATTTCCCACAATTCAATCAATAACGTTATTATGAGGCATGTCTGTCAAACTCTCTTAATAACACAGGCTTTCTGTTATACACTTTAGCCACTAAACACATTATACAACTGTTTTCTCAGCATGATAATACCAACCATGATGGGTAAACTGACATTTTTTTTTTTATTTTAAGACTAGGTTGCAACCGAGTGTATTTCTACACCATGTATGAAATGCTGGGGGGCTTTTAATTTAAGACCGGAAGTTGTAGCATTAACTCAGTCACAGACTTTGCCCCACTGTTGTGGTCAAGCCCAAAAATTCATAAATCTATCTTAAAATGAAGAACAATACAGTGAGGCACAGTCACACGGCAGAATGGAGCTGCTTTCTCTGAACCACTGATCATTTAATAGAACCCTCCCCTCTTCAGCTCGTGTAGGTGATGTGCGTCCCTGCGTGACTGGTGGAAATTGCACAACTTTCGGCAATCATCACAGCCAAGGTCCGCTGATAACAATAGTTTGTAAAACACCTATGGGCGCTGATTAATTGGTCAAACCAGTTAATTGGTTGTCCTCTAGTTAATGATTGTTAACAAGGTGGTGACACCTGTTCTGAAATTGTGACATGTAATAGTCAATAACGTTATCCATAAATTTTGAAGCCTGTGTGTCATACAGACACTACTTTACCTCAAGCAAACTGATGAGGTGAGAAATTTGATTCAGTATGAATTCAGTTGGACAAACATGTTTACATGTATTTTAAAAGTCAAGTTTTAGTCAGACTTACACAATAAATCATTTTTTTCTTATGTCATGTAAATGGCCTATTCAGTTTGAAAGAGCAACAGCCAAAGGGGAAATCCCAACACTCGTGTCATCACTCAGTCCAACTAATGGTGTAACTTTATCACTTACTCATTAACTCTTCACTCACTCACTGACAGACTTTTGTATGTATCAGGCCTTGCATGCAGTGGTTCAGCCAAATCTTAGAGGAGTTTTCCTTTAACATGTTTTAAAGGCCACTGGATGCTGGCTGCAAAAAGGCATCCCTAAATAAATGTGAATGGAAAATTATGAGTGAATGAACAAAATCAGCAAATGAAAGCTAATTCGATGATAGTGTCTCTTGCAGTCACTCGTTTTACTGGTATTTCCCATTGTTTCCATTGCATAAAGAGCCAGTACTTCTCACCAGTCACGTGTCTCCTTGCTCTCCCTCAGACATTGATGAATGCTCCTTTGAGAGAACCTGTGACCACACCTGCATCAACTACCCCGGCAGCTTCGAGTGCCTGTGCAACAAGGGATACATCCTGTATGGCCTCACTCACTGTGGAGGTGAGTGTGCTCAGATCTGTCCCACTGCCCCGAGTCATGGGAGAAATACCTGAAACTGGCCTGGAACCAACTGTTTGACACAGCTCAAATGTATCAAATGTGTGTGTGTATGTGTGTGTGTGTGTGTGTGTGTGTGTGTGTGTGTGTGTGTGTGCATGTGCACACACTGCTAATGTGTGATGGTTTGTCTGCTTGTCTGTGTGTATTATGTGTGTACTGCCACACACCTGTTGCTCCGTCAGTACATACAGTTGTGACTCCTGTTGTTGTTTGACTTCTGTCACTGATGAAAAGGTGGAGTGAGTGTGATCCCAGCAGCTGGATCAACAGATACACTCAGTGGCCACTTAATTAGGTCTTCCTTATCGGAAACTAATGCAGTCTAATACAACAGTCCTGCAATGAAGTTTCTAGTGTTCAGTTTGTGTTCAAAAGAGTTTTAGAGAGGTGTTGTCATTTTTGACGTTATCGTGATGTCAACTTGAGCAATAAACGCATCACAAAATATTGTGATATTGTACCTGGGGATTTTTTGAGTTAGTTTAAGGAAAAGAGGGGGAAATGGGTCCGGGATAATTCGTAATTCATTTGTAATTCAAAAACCAAAAAACGGCAAACCAAATTTGGTGTCAGAATCAAATAACGAAAAACCAATCAACCAATTTTGTTTTTTGCCGATTCGTTTCATCGTTATTCCTTTTTGGATTGAACAATGAACAGGTCTGTGGACATTCAGCCAATTTGTTTTCGTGTTTGGAACCAAAAATGGAAGTCACGTGGTTTTTTCCTTTTTTTCATATTAAACCAAAAATGAAAAACAAAATCATGTAATCTATTCCTTTTTTGTTACCACATTAAAAACCAGAAAACCAAATTCAAAGGGCTGTGCAATTTTGTTTTTGCAAAAAAAAATGAATTTGTCATTTGGGACAGACAGTAGCGTGGTGGACAGACAGGAAGCAGAAGTGAAGTGTATAAATGTCAAAATAAAATAGAGGATAGAATGGCCATTCTATTAAGAATGTAACACCCATCATTATGCAAGCAAAGGATCTAATAAAATAAATAAATAGGCCTACATATGCTATGCATATGAAATATATTTTATCCAAAAAATGTGTGATATATTATTTAGTTGCGTAGTGTGAATTAATAGCCTAATTAATTACATATGTGGAAATAGCCTATGTCGTCCTTCCCAAACAGTCACAGAAGTGACAAGCAGAAGTTCCCATGTGTTACCAAACTGCTGTTGACCATTTCACATACAGATGTTACTGATTTCATTGCCATGGTCACAGTGAAGGGGGTGAAATAATTGATCCAGGAGTAGCTGCAGTGCGCAACAACAACCAGCAGGTGGCACATGTGAACAGTTGAGATACAGGGCTCTAGTTTCGCAGACCGGGCAAGGCGGGGGCGCAGTGCACCAACCCACCCCAACTGGGTGTGACCAGGCGGATTTTGCAAGTTTGGCACACCGTGCGCCCTGGCGCAGCTACTCCTCTTTCCCACCTCCGTCCCTCCTACCTGCGCAAGTCGGAAAGAGGGAGGAGAGAAGGCGTGGAGTGGGTTTTACACACATCACACCAATCAAATGAGCCCCTCTCCTTGCCCTTAAATGTGCGGCGCGAAGGTGTAATGAGAGTTTACTCAATTCGCCATGGCAGAAGAGAGCAGCAGCGTCAGACGGCCAAACTTCTCCCAGGAGGAAACTGATGTTTTGGTCCGGGAGGTCCAAGCTCGCAGTGTCCGAATATACGGAACTGCGAGCAGACCTCCACAGGCTGATGATGCAAAGGTAGCCTGGGAGGAGGTCACCACAATTGTAAATCAATGTTGCATTTCTCTCGTGTGTGCGCGCTCTCTCTTTCTCTCTCACAGTCTCACTCTGTTTCTTTTCTTTTGACTTTTCTAAGATGACAGATGCTGAATATATACTCCCTATCTGATGCTGTGGCTGTTTGTGGTTGGCTGAGAGGGATGTGAACTCATTAGTTTTGTTAATCAAATCAGGTTGGGTTTCCATTACGCGTGCCAAACGTGCCAAACGGTGGCAGTCCCCTTTGATCTGACATCAGATGTGACGGGACAGTCGATATAGAGATACATTTATGTGCTAATTGCAGATAGTTGCATTGAATAGTGGTTTTGTGGCTATTTATTGCATTGTTAATGTGCCTGATATTCTGGAAACCTGCCTGTGAGGTTTTGGTGACGTGTGCGCACTGTCCGCCGGTCAGCCAAACTTCAGCTTACACCGGCTGCGCTCCGCCTGCGCTGACAGTAGACATGGTTTCAGCTGCCGAGCTTTTAGCGCACCTTCGGCGAAGCCTTTTGGCACGAAACTGTCACTGCGCCAAGCTGGATCTGTCGGCACCTCCCCCTGCTGCACCGCCACAGCCAGCGCACCTCGGCCTGCCAAACTACCAAACTGAGCGCGCCTCGGGTTGCACTGCTCAAAACTAGCTCTGCGTGGGGTTCGCCACCCTGCCCTGCGCCGGGAAACTAGAGCCCACAGCTTCCAACTGAAAACTGTTTGAGAATTAGCTGTTATATTTTCTGCCGGACCTGTACAGTCTACTAACTCGTTACACAGTCTTAATTTCATAAAGGACATTTATATTATGATATTTAAACCAACCATCCGTATTATGAAACATGGAATTAAACTTTTAGCTTCTGAAGTATTTTATTTAGACAGCTCTGATGGAGCTCAGGATTTATCAGGAGGACGCTGCTTTACTCAAACAAATTTCACTGTATGAACCTGAACTGTGTGTGACCTTTTGGATGTGTAGAAGAACACAGAACATTAATTAACATTAGATCCTGACACATTAGAGCCAGATAATTAATGAAGTCAGGCTGCTGTGTCTCGTGCGTAAATGCGCACAGCGTCTCTCTCAATGGGGAGACGCATTTATCGTTTCTGCTGCGGCCCCATCTCTGCAGGTATTTAATAAACTCAAAACGTTTTTTTGGGAGGGGGTGTTCAGCAACCCTGCACCTCCAACTGAAATCACGTTCTCACGGATATAGGTATGGTATGGATAGTTTGTGCAGGGTTTTAGGACTGATGACAGTAGGAAGACTACTGGCCCCAGTCAATTCAATTACATTCAATTCAAATGTGCTTTATTGCAACAAGCAACAGTGACACTTAATACACTGCATCAATTAAAACAAGAATAGCACAGTTATCACATAAAAGTTGAACTTAAATAAATTTTCCAGACCATCAAAACATCACATAATTCAAAAAAAAAAAATCATTATTAATTGTCATTAAACAACTGACATCATTTCTTAATAGAAGCAATTTTGCATTGTATGCAATTTGGCTTTAGAGCAAATCATTCCACCGAAACTGCTACCTTGCACTTAATAGAACAAATTAAATCAAGACTTGATAAAGGAGGAGTAGTTTTTGCTGTATTTTTAGATCTGCGTAAAGCAATTGATACAGTTAATCATGATATTTTAATATCGAAACACTCTAAATTTAACTTCTCATCTAGAGCACTGGCATGGATGTCTTCATATTTATCTAATAAGATACAATGTGTTAAAGGTGAAACACTGTCCAGTAACATGAAGTGCACAATGATGTTCCACAAGGGTCAGTGTTAGGTCCCCTATTATTTAGCCTATATATTAATGATCTCCCTCAACAGTGTCATGATGGAGAACTGCAAATGTATGTGTGACATATAGGGTATTTATGTGTATCCGCCTGCTCAATTGTGACATTAATTTATGCATATGATATCGATTTTGTATCTTTGCGGATACCGCAGATGCCCCTCATTCAATTTAATGCATAACTGATTTTAAGGCACGAGAGCAAATCTGGGTATATAAATGGTTGGTTTTTCAGTTGGCAGTTATACCTTGAGTTTGGTGGTGGCTTTGACACTAGTGCGCGATGCGCTCTTTCCACTCGTAGCTCAAGTTTATCCCTTAATAAACGTTGCACAAAAGCAATCATTGACGGAGCGTCATTTTCAGATCCCTCTTTGACGCCATGTATTACAATATTTTCTCTTCTGGACCATCCCTCCAGGTCCGTCAGCTTGGCATTCATTTTGATATGCAGTTTGAGCATCTCTGTTACTGCTTCCTCATTATCTTGTATTCGGGTTTCAGCATCCATAATCCTTTCTTCCGCCTCTTCCACTCTCTTGTTTGTTTTAATTATTTCCTCTTTGATTCCCTTCAGCTGTGCACAGTTATCTTTCCTGAATTCCCTTAGTTCTCTAAGTATAAGGTCCAGACTCGCGTTGCTAGCTTGTTCCCCTCCGTCTGTTAGCATGTCGATATCCTCAATGCTGCTGCTAACAGGTGAAGTCTGGTCGACTCCATCTTCCTCATGTAACTTGCACTGCATAGATATCTTACTGTTTTATCCTCTTGGCATCTTGAAGCCCTCAGTCTTATTTCTTACTCTTGCAAAAATCTTTGTGTCATTACAGGCTGTTTTTAACTCAAATGTTGGGGCACATTCTCCTATGCTGCCATCTTCTAGCTTGCCAAACCAGAAGTCCTCAGTAAAATATTTCAATGAAATTAACCTTTTTTAATTCATTTTTAAGATCGGCTACCCTGCTCACTGCTGTGGGTGTGTGTTTTGGGCCAACGCTGGCTGCTCATTGTCTGACGAAGAGCATACACCTCGAAACGTACGTCACACTGCAATAAATTATTCTTTTCTGCAAAGAGTCTGGCAGTGTTGTGAGTCATTCATCCTTTTTTCATCTACGACTATCAACTCAGCACCTGCCCTCCCACGGTGAGATGTGCGTATCTTATGTTTGATTTTCTGTATTGTTACACCCCTAGTTGTCACATGAGTGTCCATGTCTTTTGAATGTAATAAACTTAAGTAGAATAATCTCACTCCATTTCTATCTGACACTTCAGGCTGGATACAGTTTTTGAGGGATTCAAATGAAAGTAAAAGTGCAAAGACCAACCCCATTCTCGCTTAAAATGTAATCCATCATTTGGTGCTTTTTGAATTCATTTCAGTGTTCAATTTGTTCAAGGAGAAAGTTGTGGAGATCATTTCTTTTTCATTTTTTTTAATTCAACAAGCAATTTGTTATTTTTTAGCACCACACTGAAAGCAGCCTCTATATCAGTTTATCGCAAGTAATACTGTTATCACAATATTCATTGTTGTTGCATATCATATATTTACCTAAATATACAGTACAGGCCAAAAGTTTGGACACACCTTCTCATTCAATGCGTTTTCTTTATTTTCATGACTATTTACATTGTAGATTCTCACTGAAGGCATCAAAACTATGAATGAACACATGTGGAGTTATGTACTTAACAAAAAAAGGTGAAATAACTGAAAACATGTTTTATATTCTAGTTTCTTCAAAATAGCCACCCTTTGCTCTGATTACTGCTTTGCACACTCTTGGCATTCTCTCCATGAGCTTCAAGAGGTAGTCACCTGAAATGGTTTTCCAACAGTCTTGAAGGAGTTCCCAGAGGTGTTTAGCACTTGTTGGCCCCTTTGCTCTCCAGATGGTTTGGGGTGAGCTGGACTCTGCGGTCCAGCTCACCCCAAACCATCTGGATTGGGTTCAGGTCCGGTGACTGTGGAGGCCAGGTCATCTGCCGCAGCACTCCATCACTCTTCTTCTTGGTCAAATAGCCCTTACACAGCCTGGAGGTGTGTTTGGGGTCATTGTCCTGTTGAAAAATAAATGATGGTCCAACTAAACGCAAACCGGATGGGATGGCATGTCGCTGCAGGATGCTGTGGTAGCCATGCTGGTTCAGTGTGCCTTCAATTTTGAATAAATCCCCAACAGTGTCACCAGCAAAACACCCCCACACCATCACACCTCCTCCTCCATGCTTCACAGTGGGAACCAGGCATGTGGAATCCATCCGTTCACCTTTTCTGCGTCTCACAAAGACACGGCGGTTGGAACCAAAGATCTCAAATTTGGACTCATCAGACCAAAGCACAGATTTCCACTGGTCTAATGTCCATTCCTTGTGTTTCTTGGCCCAAACAAATCTCTTCTGCTTGTTGCCTCTGCTTAGCAGTGGTTTCCTAGCAGCTATTTGACCATGAAGGCCTGATTGGCGCAGTCTCCTCTTAACAGTTGTTCTAGAGATGGGTCTGCTGCTAGAACTCTGTGTGGCATTCATCTGGTCTCTGATCTGAGCTGCTGTTAACTTGGGATTTCTGAGGCTGGTGACTCGGATGAACTTATCCTCAGAAGCAGAGGTGACTCTTGGTCTTCCTTTCCTGGGTCGGTCCTCATGTGTGCCAGTTTCGTTGTAGCGCTTGATGGTTTTTGCGACTCCACTTGGGGACACATTTAAAGTTTTTGCAATTTTCCGGACTGACTGACCTTCATTTCTTAAAGTAATGATGGCCACTCGTTTTTCTTTAGTTAGCTGATTGGTTCTTGCCATAATATGAATTTTAACAGTTGTCCAATAGGGCTGTCGGCTGTGTATTAACCTGACTTCTGCACAACACAACTGATGGTCCCAACCCCATTGATAAAGCAAGAAATTCCACTAATTAACCCTGATAAGGCACACCTGTGAAGTGGAAACCATTTCAGGTGACTACCTCTTGAAGCTCATGGAGAGAATGCCAAGAGTGTGCAAAGCAGTAATCAGAGCAAAGGGTGGCTATTTTGAAGAAACTAGAATATAAAACATGTTTTCAGTTATTTCACCTTTTTTTGTTAAGTACATAACTCCACATGTGTTCATTCATAGTTTTGATGCCTTCAGTGAGAATCTACAATGTAAATAGTCATGAAAATAAAGAAAACGCATTGAATGAGAAGGTGTGTCCAAACTTTTGGCCTGTACTGTATATTTCATATATTGTGTAGCCCCAGTGTTGATTTAACTGTATTATCATTTTAGAGGCTGCAGATTGTGCTGCTGCTGCTGCAGTTTACATAAAGTGGGGATTCTCTTATTTAGCCTATGCTTATTGATATAAAAGTCGTGAACAAAATAATATAAATACCTCTCAGTTTAACGCCATACAATTCATTGCCACAAACTGCAGCCTTCAAAATGTGCATACAGTTGAATCAACAGCTCTCTAAAACAGCTTCAACACAAACTGAACATTAGAACCTAAATGAAGGAGGATTTACTGCAGGACCCTAGCTGAGTCTAAACTGAGTGCACAATAATTCACTTATTTGTATCGTGACAATTCACAAAACATTTCACTTGTAGCTTTGTGGGAATGCTCTGAACACTCCATGAGTGATGTCATGTACAGGTATGTGGAGACTGGTAAACCCATTTACAAAATCACACGTGCCTATAAACAGGATCTCTTGTCCACCCTAATATGTCTAATAATTGTTACTATATTGTGGTATCATATACTCTCACACTGACTGAAGTGTTATCTGTGGTTGTATCTCAGACATCGATGAGTGCAGCATCAGCAATGGGAGCTGTGAATACGGCTGCATAAACACCCAAGGAAGCTACGACTGTGTGTGTCCACCTGGACAGAAACTCCACTGGAACAAGAAAGATTGCATCGGTAAGCACCAACTGCGTGTGTGTGTTTGTCAGCAGGCCTGAACACAGGTACACATGTGTGTGTGTCCAGGTAGTTTTCATGGTGATGTGACTCTGTGTTCCTCAGAGGCGGTGAAGTGTCTGCCCAATGGGAAGCCGGCACCCCGAGCCCAACTGACGTGCACCAAGAGCGGAGGGGCAGAGGTCTGCTCGCTCTCCTGCCCCTCCAACGCCCTCTTCCTTGCAGGTACGCACACACACACACACGCTCGTGCACACACATACACACACACACACACACACACACACACACACACAAAGGAAAAAAATTAAAATCTTATTTTTTGGATTTTTATTTCATCTTAGCATTGTTCTCAGTTTTTTTCATTTATCAAACTATTTAATGTAGGTTCATCAGAAAAGTTTTTTCAAAATGACAGACTCCCACCCTCCCTACACATGAAATGTACTTGCTGTGTATCCTCTGTATTAAACAATCAAAAAACTGTAAGTATTGTAAAGTGCCAATTGCAATACTCAGAGCTCAAGTTGCTCATTCTGTCAAGTTGCTCTAGGGATTGTAATTTGGGACTTTTTGACTTTTTTTATGCCTCCACATGGGCAACAGCCACGGTTGAAGGCATTATGTTTTCCGGTTGTCTGTCTGTCCTTCCCCTTCTCGTGAAAATGATATCTCAAGAATGCTTTGAGGGAACTTCTCTATATTTGCACAAATGTCCAATTGTACTCAAGAAGATCTGATTAGATTTTGGTAGCTGAAGTCAAAGATCAAGGTTACTGTGATCTCTTATGTTGCATTCTTGTGAATGTGATATCTTAAGAACACCTCAAGAAAATTTCTTCAAATTTGGCACAAATGTCCATGTAGAATCAACAATGAACTGACTAGATTTTGGTGGTCAAAGGTCAAGGTCAGTGTGACCTTGCATTTGTTTTTAATTTTTGTTAATGCGATCTCTCAAGAACACCTGGAGGAAATGTCCACTTTGAGTCAAGGATGGACTGATTTGAGAATTTGGTGGTCAAAGGTCAAGGTCACTGTGACCTCACAAAATATGATTTTGGCCATAACTCAAGAATTACATTAAGAGATACATTAATTATGACAAAATTCCTCACAAAATGATGAAGCAATGAAAATTTATATTCAAAGGGTCAAAGGTCAACTTCAGTGTGGCATCATAATGTTCTGCAAAAACACTTTATTCAACATCGTATCTCAGGAACAGAAGGGGAGACATTTGGTCATATACTGAATTGGTGACGCTAATCTTGGGTGTCCACCTTGAAACTGTGCTGATTGTATAGCTCTTCTGTGCTGGCTAGGGAAAGATGTGGATGTAACCTGTGAGAGAGAGAGGTCACTGCACCTTTGCTTTGATTGTTTGCCTCTCTCTCATAGTCTTGACCCTTTTCTACTCTTTTTTGCATTTGTACATTCATATTTGTGACCTTGATATTTTGACCAGGATTGGGACCCTGTAAGGAGATTACTTTAGATGGAAAAAGGAGAGATTATTTTTCTTTGTGGAATGTGGATCTATGTTACTTTATTTCAGTAAAAATACACTACACTCATTTATAGTGTGGAGGAAAAATCACGCATTGTGCATTTAAGTTTGAGATCCAGTGAATGAAATTCATTCTTCTCCTGTATGTAACTGTAAAATGTGTTGTTGGAGGTGTCATGCTGCACACGCTGCTTCCCTCTAGTGGTGAGAGCTTGCAGTCACAGCTCTCTGTACCATCCTTTTCTCTCGATGCAACTGATGCTGGATTAAGGCGCTCATGCTCTTTATTGCTGTATTGACTCCTCGGGGTGCTCTCCACTCAGACTGATGTGTTTTTCTCTCTGCAAGGTTTTCTTGGCGTCTCCCGTCGCAGCACTTTGGCTGCCACCCCAGCCTCTCCTCCTGCGATAGTACTTAACACACATCTGTAAATCGATTACATCCTTTGATCATGCCTTTTTTTCCACAGCGAGGGCCTCACTTGGTTTAACTTGGCTGCCATGGTGTGAGAATGATGGATAGTTCTCAGGCATGGAGTGAAATATTTGTTTTTCTGTCTTTTTGGAGTGTGTCTTAATTTTCAGGGGCAGGAGCCATGTAAATTCCTGTGGCTTAATGCAGTCCGGATTCTTATTTAATCATCTTGCTTTTATGACCTCTGAAGACTTCATCCCTCATTTCCTACTTGAAATGTGTCTTTGTGTGTTTGCGTAGATCAAGACAGAAAGACAGGATTCATAGATCTTTCATTCAAGCTTTAATTTCTCAGTAGGAGTTTAAGGTCACATGGCAGCAGAGTTTCCTCTGGGCTGTCTGTCTTGTTCCTGAATACAGGAAAGTAAGGTCATACAACATTTATAAAATTCCTTTTAATCCTCACAAGTGTGCGTGTCCCAGCCCAGCGCCAAGTGAAACACACTGGCTTCCATACCATACCCACAACTCAGAAAGACCCGGTCACACAGTCCTTCAGACGAAATCAAAACTCTCAGCTCCCCTAACCTCTCATCAGCATGTCTGATTTCTCTTTCCTCATTCTGATCTAATGTGTGTGTGTGTGTGTGTGTGTGTGTGTGTTTCTAACAGACTCAGAGAACAGCTACACACTGAGCTGTGGGGTGCCTGTCCAGTCTGGTAAAGCTCCCCAGAAGAGGAATGCTACCACTGCTTTACCCACCTGTGCTGGTACAGTATATCTGACAAACACTGTTACCATCACTCCAAATAGTCCCCATTAAAGGTTATATTAAAATCGTTAGAATTTATCTGATAAGTAATACATTTAGAAAATAAACACGCTCATGGTAAACTAAAAGATGAAGTGATATTATGAGAAAAAATAAGGCAGCAGATGGGGGTGGACATGGGGCTGATATGAATGTTATACTGAGGTGTAATGAAGTCAAATACAGACTTCAGTGTCTTAGCAAAAGGAAGGATCATGTAGATTTATCCTTAAGTGATTTAACAGTTCACTGATGGTCACTTTGTTTGTGTTGCAGTAATCAGATATTATGTTCATTGACAAAAAGCCTGCTGGCTTCATTTTATTCCTCGGCGCTGTACACGTCACACAGAGGCCACGAGGAGAGTGGAGGGAAAGTGGGCGGGGGAGGAGTGGGGGATTGAAATGGAACACAACTGCCCTTGTTGACTTCTAGCTCAACTATCATGGATCGACTGCCAGCTGTAGGCTTAGCTATTGCTTTTACAAGGCATCTTCAGCCTAGTATTATGCTGGATCACAGGAAAGTACTGAGAAGTAATGATGAATGATTAATTACTTCTCTGCATTTTCCTGTGATAGTTAAACAGTATGTGGGAGGTTTTCTACAAATTGCGTTCTGATCGTCCCTCTCCTACGCACCTGTTTGGAAATAGATGTACGAATTAGTCTTTTGCTCTGTTTGTCGTCTATATCATGATTATCATAAATGCTACAGGTTAATGATATCTTAAAGAAAGCATGCTATCTGAAAAGTACAACGATCTCAGTGATATTGACTGCAGTTAGTTCTATGACGATTTTCAGTAAAATAGCAAGTTATCAATGAGTTTTTCTGAAGAAACTATCTGCTAATAGACCTGTGAACTTATCCAGATGTAAGCTCTGAGTAAGCTCAGAGTGGTCAGTGAGGCTACTGTAGGTGATTTATGAGATCTCTGAACAGACATATTGTTCTGGATGAAAAAAAATTAGCAAATGTTACCTAAAGTCAACCAAAGTGTAAGAACCCAAACTAAACTGTTGACACCACACATCCAAATAGTTTCATTTGAAAAAAAAAAACCTAACTCAGGTTAAGGGATCAGAAACAGTCATCATAAGAAAGGATACAAATTAATACAAATGTTCTTTACATTATAATGATTCATCTTTTGTTTCTTTTTGCTGTGTATAAATGAAGACACACTGGCCCCACCCATCAAACAGAAGGCCAGGTTTAAGATCAAAGATGCCAAGTGTCACCTGAGACCTCGCAACAAGGAGAAGCACAGAGATTCATCCAAGCAGAATCTGCAGGGTAAACAGCCTGGACTGGATTACCCTCCTTTTACACACACTACTGTTTTTTCATCTTAAATCCTTAAGTAATACATATTGTGATCTTTATCCTTTATGTTCTAATTCTTCTTCTCCATCTCCTCCTCCTCATTCTTCACCTGTGTTTTTTCCCTGGAAGGAGGCCAGTTCCCTTGCACTGACGACTGCCAGGTGACTTTTGTCAACCTCAAGTGCGACTCGTCTAAGAAGCGCAGACGAGGACGCAAATCTCCTTCCAAAGAGGTTTCCCACATCACAGCTGAGTTTGAGATGGAGATGAAGGAGGAGGAGGCCTCGGGTGGGATGTTCTTTCTTGCCTCTTTGGTCTAACTGCACTCGTAATAAAATACTCAACATTCAGACAGTGCAAAGAAAATTACCAGATATTACCTACAAACTGTGTATATCTGACATAATATCTTAAGATATGAATTCATACCTTCTAAAAATCAAACTGGAGGATTAGGGGTCAAAGTTAACCTAACTGTACCCCCAACCCTGCTATAGAAAGTTTTTTATGGTACCAAACCATATGCAAAATATAATATGATGAACATAATAGAAACAAGAGACATTATCAAGATTTGGTCTTTAAATGAATAGAAAAGCATTCAGTAAAAGGGAAACAATTTGTCTTCTACTGGAGGTTGTATTTTTGCTAAACACCAATTTTTACCTCAGACTCGTGTAATGTGGACTGTGTGCGGGAAAGGATGAAGCAGAAGCTGCAGAGCGCCATGCGGACACTCAGGAAGTCCATCAACAAGCAGCAGTTCTACATCCAGTTCTCTGGGACCGAGTACGAGGTAGCCCAGAAACCTTCCAGGATACCAGAGGGAGCTGAGTCCTGCAGCACGGGACAAGTTTTCCGAGATGGAAAATGTGGTAAGTTTGCCGTTCAAGTCATTGTCCTATGGTGTCATAATGTCTCTACCCTGTTGCAGTGAGAGATTAAAAGGAGCCACAGAAAGTATTCCTTAAAACCTGTGTCTTCCTCCTCAGTGAGCTGTGGCGTGGGGACATTCTACAGCGGGGAGCAGGAGCAGTGTGTCCAGTGTCCACCTGGTACGTACCAGGACACGGTGGGTCAGCTGTCCTGCGAGCCATGTCCCAGCACTGAAGGACAGGGCATTGCTGGGGCCAAGAACGTGTCTCAGTGTGGAGGTAAGTCACCATCCAATCACCACAGTCATTGCAAAAGCCCCAGATCTTCATCCTTCCTCCAACAGCACTGAAACAGTTGTTGCATGAGTCACATTAACACACAGGATCTGTTCTCAGGCTGTAGCCCCTTACTGTACCTTACATCTTTTTGCCAATCAACTACAGATTTTTGTTTTCCATCTTTGATATTTGTCATTGCTGAAAATTAGGACATTTTAAATTTCCTTGGGGCAAGAAAGGTGTGCAGGAAAAGAGTTAAAGGCGCTGTATGTAAGAATGTGGCCAAAATGGTTACTGCACTCAAATTCAAAATATTGTCGCGAGTCGTGTCCGCCCCCCCTCCCCTACAGATTTGAGGTTGCTGGGCAACGGCACGCTGGAGACTGATTTGTTTGCCCACGGGCAGCTGCCGTGGTAGGGCCGTGTCGCCACATCCTTTATCTTAGGTTTTCCAGCGGACCATTCGAGCAAGTCTCTGCTGCTAACACTGCTGCCAGGATACAGCGGAGGAGGAGCCGGCTCCTAATTTTATGTACCGGGACATTGCTAACGTTGCTGCCGGGATACAGCTGAGAAGGAGCCGGCTGCTAATGCTATGTACCGGGACACTGCTAATGCTGCTTGCTGTGCTGCTGTAGCTCAGTCGTAACTGTAACTGATGCTGAGACTCTACTGACTGCGTGACTGGTAGACAGTGGTGGGTGGCGCAACAGGCCAAAACACAAATTCAAAACATAAACATGATTTGCGGACTGTAAAAATGTTTTTTAAATGCGAATATTCTGGCTGTACTATTGTTGTCAGTGAGATCAGTATGTTATATTAACATTATTCCTTAGTCTCTGTGACATATTAGGAGGATTTTACAACTATTTGCTTTAGATTTCTTACATATAGCTCCTTTAAGACACACAATATGCATGTATTAATATGTTGGATTGGCACCATCTAGTGGCCGTTGATGTGAACTGAATCTGAGCTGCAGCCACAAAAGAGCACCACAGACCTGTGTTAACATTCAGTCACTGAGCTCAGGAAGAGATTCACTAGCTGATCCTACACTGATAAACTCTGACAACTCTGACATTGTGCAATTCATAGAGAACTTCAAACTGTTGAAGTCTGAAGAGACAAAAGCTACAGATTGATGACAATGATAAGAAAGAGAAAACACAGACAGGTGATGTCCTTGTGTCCTTCCCTCAGGTCAGTGTTCAGCGGGTCACTTCTCTGCTGACGGCTTCCGTCCATGCCAGCCCTGTCCCCTGGGCTCCTACCAGCCAGAACCAGGCCGTGTCCTCTGCTTCCCCTGTGGAGGAGGTCTTATGACCAAGTATGAAGGATCAATGTCCTTCAGGGACTGTGAGGCCAAAGGTGAGGTTCTGTGTCTGTGTGTGTCAGACACCATGTGTCTCTATATGTCTGCTGCATGTGTGTTTATACAGGATTCTTATGTGTTATAATAGTGTTATAATAAGATAAGTCTTGGTCTCAGGCCCAAGACCATTAATTGAAGGTCTCAGTCGTGTCTCAAATTGACCACATTTTTACTCGGTCTTGTCTCAGAAATAAGGACATAGGATTTTAGGACTTAGGACCACAACTGTGGAGACATCCCTAAATTGCCTGTGCAAAAACAGCAGCGTCAAATAAAGATTGTGAAGTTGATTTCAGATACATGTTTTTATTTGGTATCTTTAATATGATAGTAGCCAGTTTGCTCTTTAAAAATCTTTTCTGCTGAAATTTCGAGGAGACATCCATGATGCCTAGCGGATGAATTCTAATGTCACTGGTGATCTTCTGACTTTTTCTCTAACTCCATCATCAGATCAAATTTTTAATTCAACTGGGTGTTATGACCACATACCTGTATATTGTGTATAGTGCTAATTATCATATGTTAGCATAAAGATGGTGAACATGTTAAATATTATACCTTGTAACCATCAGCATGTTAGCACGTAGCGTGCCTGTAGTAGAATCTAAGTCTTGTTTGATATTCTATAGCCTGTATGACTTTCTCCTGTGTAACTGGAGCTTTTTATCTGCCACTTTCTAACTGTGTATGTGTGTATACGGGCATTTGTAATGCCACAAGCCATTTGTCAGCAGTTTCATTGTTAATGCTGTCATAAAGTAGTGCTCCGTTCAGATGTGTATGACATGGCAATTTGCACATGTGATACATAGTTTAGTGTTTTGTTTATATGCCTGCTCTGTTATCAAGGCAGGAATAATATCACAGCTGTCTGATGTATCTTGTAGATGGCCAGCTGTTAATCTTCATTCATTTTACATAGTGTGTACACTGGCTGCCTCCTGTTCAGAATTATTATAGGTTTGAAGTTTTATAGTTTTTATTTCTTTTTATTTATTTTTTGTTTGTTTGTCTTTTATTGGGGAGTTTATAGTAGCCGGCATCTGCATCTTGCTGCCACCTTCTATAACTACATCAAGATGTCAGCCTTGGTGCATGGGAGAAGTTTTCCTTGTAGACTTTTTCCAAGAAAGCTCCCTTTGATAGAAATCTATTCTTTTTAACCCAAGCCACAACTTTTTTTCCTAACCTTAATCAAAAGATCCCTTTGTGGTAGAAAGCCTTCGAGAAAATTTCTCCCAGCTGCTCAGTTAAATTTTCCCAGTGGGCACTTGTGGTATTGCAGCAGGAAAAAAAATCCCTTGTGGCCCAAAAAGCATTTTCCCCATAGGCCACCATTGTAAGACATGTCTGTAAAACTGTTGGACACCTTGAACTGCAAACAAAGACAAATGTGACTCCTCTGTATCATGAATTTTTGATCCACAGCGGTTTTATATTTGTTAAACTTTGCAGAAGTCAAGAAAACTGATTTTAAAAATCTGTGACATCATGATAATGAAAAGTCCATAAGTCGAGCAGGCGGGGCCAGTGGGAGAAACACTACTGCACATATTCAGTGGTACGCAAACTGCAAAAGTAAATCCATAAGCTAAAAAATTTTTATGGCATATGTGCCAGGTGAGCAACTCCACTGTAATGAATTGATGTCATGTTGAGGTCCGATATCTAGTTGTTATCAAACTCAATGGACGTCACCCACTAGTTTGTGGACAGCCATTTTGAATCCTTAAGTTAGACATTTTGGCCAAATTTTTTGGAGCCAGAAGTGACCATACTTGGACAAGAAGGTGGAGGTAACCCTATTGCTAGCTGCTAGCTTGGTTAGCATGGTGCATTTACAGCTATGGCTGACTGTGATAATGCTAATGTTCATTTTTGTTAAGGAAAAAAAAGACTAAAAACCATTTAATGTAGTCTACTTACCAGAAAAACTAAAGGTAGCTATCTTTAGAGGGTCTTTGAGTAGAAGCAAACACTGAAAAAGACTTTTTTAGGCAACCATAATGTTTAATAAACTGAAAAAAAAAGCTGAAATAGTGACAGCTATGACTATGCCTATACTCTATACTGTAGGCTGAAGGTAACCCTAATGCTAGCTACTAGCTTGGTTAGAATGGTGAGTTTACAGCTGTGCTGAATTGTGCTAATGCTAATGAAAATTTTTGCAAAAAAATACAATAAAATAAGATTTAAAAAAAAAAAAACAGGCTAAAAACCATTTAAACAAAATTAACTAACTGAAAAAAAACTGAACATCTGACTCCTTGGGGGTCTTTGAGGGCAACCAAACACTAAACAAGCCTTTTTTTTTAGGTGACCAAAATGTTACAATGAACTTTTATGAACTGAAAACACGCAAAATAGCAAAAGCTATGTCTACACCTATACTCTGTGAATCTGGGGTTATGCCATGGTTGCGTTACCTAACCAATGTTGTTGACGATGTGGCAAATTGTCAATAAATGGCACACACCTGTCACTCAAAGAGACCACACCCTTAATTATTCATGGTTTGAAATCTTATTAAATGTAATCTGGTGAGTTATATAAAAATTCAGCCCCTGTACAGTTGTCATGAACAGGGAATGTAGCTATAAATCCCAGCACCATTTTACCTACCAGGCTGTAAACACGTTTACTGTATTTCTGTTGTAAGGTTGGGCTTTTCAACATAGGGTCTATGGGGATTAACTCTCTCTTGGAGCCAGCCTCAATTGGCCATTTGAGGAACTGCAGTTTTTGGCACTTTGGGGAACAAAACAAAGTGGCATAGCAACCACAGTGTGCATTACATAAGAAAACAAAGCTAATTTTACCCGCAATTCTATTTTATTTACTTTCATGTTGCGTTGTTCATTTTAATTCTTCTTTAATTCAGTTCAATTCAATTCAGTTTTATTTATAAAGCCCAATATCACAAATCAGCTTTTCAGCATACAACCCCCCCCCCCAAAAAAAACTTTAATGTTTTTGAAAATCGGCATTTTTATTTAAATTTCAGTTAACAAAATTATGTTTTCACTGTTGGTTTTAGATTGAGTCTTTAGTTAACCCTTCTCCTGCTCCTCCCCAGTACACTGTGCTCCTGGACATTACTACAACTCTAGCACCCACCGCTGTATCCGCTGCCCAGCAGGAACCTACCAGTCTGAGTTTGGGCAGAACTACTGCATCACCTGTCCTGGGAACACCACCACTGACTTTGACGGCGCCACCAATGTCTCCCACTGCAAAAGTAACGCTGCTCAACTTATACATTTAGCCTGCTTTATTGTATAGGCTTGAATAGGCTTTTCAGACATTGGTGCTGTTGTTTTGAAAGAAGTTTTAGTTGTAAGTGTTTGTATTATTTTGCCCTCAGATCAGCTGTGTGGAGGTGAGCTTGGAGAATACACAGGCTACATTGAGTCTCCTAACTACCCTGGCGATTACCCATCCAATGTGGACTGTGTCTGGACCATCAACCCACCACACAAGAGGCGGATTCTCATTGTAGTACCAGAGATTTTCCTCCCCATCGAGGATGAGTGTGGAGACGTGCTGGTCATGAGGAAGAGTGGTAAAAAAACATAATAATTCAGATCATTTTACCAGAACCAGAACAGAACTAATCAGACACATTTACAGTCTGTTTATTGACAATCTTGGATGCATTGTGATGGATTCCAAGATTATATCTTGGCTAAGGTGTTTGACCTCTTCACGTGAACTATTTACCTGCCATTCAAATGTAATTATTCAATCCTACTCAGACTACAAATGGACTACAAATGAAAATCAGATCACTTCTGATACAAGAATCTTTTCCTGGCACATACAGATTCTGCATACGTATACAGATATAAGGCAACAGGTCTGGCACTTGTAGTGTGTGTTCCTGCATGTACCATCTGGTTTTGCTTGAATGTTACCTTTAGGCCCGTTTCCACTGAAGAAGTTCCTGGTACTATTTGGGGGGCAGGAACTACTACAGAAACGTCCTCTTGCTCGTCCCTCTCAACCGCCGTGTCTCCACTGAGAGAGCGGAGTAGGAGGAAGGTTCCTGTAAAGTTATGGGCTCTGGATGTGACGTAATTGTTGCGCGACCATTTACCGGGCGACGTAGGGACGCCGATAGCCCTTAGCGGTGTCTGCATTAACTTACTAAATGCCCCGTGAAAAAAAAAAAAAAATCCAGCGGATGTCTTAGTTACAACATGATTGAGCTATCTGGAGTAGTTTCATGTCGTATCCGACAACGGGAGGCTTTTAACAGATGACGTCCTGATGTTAGCTTTGCTGCTGCTGTTAGCTGTCCCTGTCAGCGGCAGCCACTGATGCTTTCTAGACATCGTGATTTCCCAAAACTGAATAAATACCACACATAGCAGGGAGTCCTACTATGTGTCCCTGCCCCTCGAGGCAGGGACTTGTTTAGCCCCCGTAAAAGTTCCGGAACTCTGTCCTTCGGGGGTGGTTCCTGCGGTGGAGACACGCACCAATGGCCCCGGCCCCGTAAAATTACCACGAAGTTCCTGCAGTGGAAACATGAATTTCTCTACTATGGCAGAATAGATTACATCTGAACTGAACTGCAGTTTGATTTCAAAGTGATTACACAGAACAATCTCTAATCAAGGTCAACTTACTTTGTTTTATCTGGATTTTTGGGCCTTACCATATGGTCTTCATTAGCAGGTAAGGCTTGCTCAGTTGTTATGTGACTTAAGATTCCATATACCTTTAGTATGGGTTGGCAAAGTTTTTGGGTGAACTGCCACCTATTATGGAACAAATACTGTATAGAGTTAGTTTGTCTTTAAGAATTCTGCTGTGTTTATTTCAACACACTTAACTGCTGAAGCTGTCAACCAGTAACCTTCCTCTGGGATTGCAGCCTGTCTTCTCCTAAGGGAATATTCAAAGCTCTGTTGTTTAGTCTAGTTAATTCAGACTCCTGCTTGTTTCCCTCGATACCATTAGTTGAACACAGCAATCATGATGGTTGTGGACCAAAATAACCACACCAAGACCCTTTAAAGAAGGTGACGGAACAAACTGATTCTTGGGCAATGGATTCATAAAGGTGACTTCTCACAGGAGTATATACTAACCCAAAAAACAGGACCTCCTGATTGGGTTTGTCTTCTGCATTCTAGGCAATTAAGAGCCTGTTTCCACCATGTGTTTCAGCGATCTGAACACAAGTGGACAGCTAAGACACATCGCCATTTACACCTGTGACTATCATGCTAATGTTAGAAGGTCAAAGGGCCCCGTGCAGGTATTACATGCATGCTTTCGCTAGCATGCTCGCCAGTCACACTAGCAGTTGTGTTGGCATGGCTGGAGATATCCATGTCAGGTGAATTCAATACAATGGACAATGGACAAAATATGGCGCCCAATTCATTGTAAGCTGTGCAACTTATAGAGCATCACCAAAACAACCACCACATCCTGCATTGATGATGAAGTCCATGTTGGGATTGATCAGGACACACTAGCGTTCACACTACAAAAGATACATGGTCAAATACATCACAGAGCAGTTCAGCAAGTAGTTTGAGTGAACAGATAATTTGTCTTGGTGGTTGTTTACACTTGTATTTAAGTAGCACTGTCCACTTGTGATCGGATCACTTGAGATTAACCACATTAATACCAGGTATTTAAACAGGCTCTAAGTGGAGTGACCACTCTACCATTGTCATGTCAAAGACTACCATTCTAACATGTTTATACCCTTCTTCCAGCCCTCCCCACCTCCATCACCACCTACGAGACGTGTCAGACCTATGAGCGGCCCATCGCTTTCACCTCGCGCTCTCGCAAGCTCTGGATTCAGTTTAAGTCCAATGAGGGCAACAGTGGCAAAGGCTTCCAAGTTCCATATGTCACCTATGATGGTGAGTCACCTTCGGCACAGTTCAGACAGCTGAGTTAGATCTAATCTCACGTACAGGCTGCCATGAGTCAGTTTCATTTAAAATTAAACTAATGAATTATTTGTTGTTACCAATCTTTATACTGCTATCTACCCTCACTCAGTAAGACTCTATATACTTGTTCCAGAGGACTACCAGCAGCTGATAGAGGACATAGTGCGAGATGGCAGGCTCTATGCCTCCGAGAACCACCAGGAGATACTGAAGGTATTTACTGATACAGTCTGTGACCAGCCTTTAATTCTGAGGGAATGACATTTACTGTTCCAAAGATAAAGGTTGAAAAAACCTCATATGGTTGCTCCAGTGGGATGACACTCTGTTCATGCATCCTCCCTTCAGGACAAGAAGCTGATAAAGGCCCTGTTTGATGTGTTGGCTCATCCCCAGAACTACTTCAGGTACACAGCACAGGAGTCCAAAGAGATGTTCCCTCGCTCCTTCATCAAGCTGCTGCGCTCCAAAGTCACCAGGTTCCTAAGGCCATACAAATAGATGGGGCCTCCCCACTGTACTGTTAAAGACCCTTGTCATCCTGCGTCAATCCAAATCCAGCAACCTAAATGTAACCCCCCACCCCCACCCCCACCCCCAGTGTCTACTTCTACCCTGCTTGGGTCAATACATTGATGTACCCGTTCTATGACTAAACATCTTCATTTTCTGTATTTGTCCTCAATCCTATTTGTCACATGATGCCTTTCCTCATCTTTGACCCCTTTCATTAGTAACACATCATTAACTTACACCCTTCCCTCCAGTTAGTGCAGCTTTTTGGTTTGACCGATATGGGTTTTTGCAGGCCAGCATTCATTTTATGATTTTTATAATGTAGCAGAAGATGCCTGACATATATGTATATATATATATATATATATATATATATATATATATATATATATATATATATATAGTGTGTGTGTATATATTGTTTCTTTAAATTTGACCATTTTATACCAAACATGTTCAAGTATCGAGTTTTTTCAGTTTGGTATGGTAACATTTAGAAGAACCTTAAGGCTATGTCAGTGAAGGTGCAATATCTGCAATATTGGTGGTGAATGTAATTGAAAATCAAATTCCAAGTTAAGTACTTTGCAACAAAATGAAGAGTAGATATGAATGAGTTCAGAAACATGGTCAGACCTTCACATGCTTTGTCAGAGGTCAGTTTCAGTAACAAGCACATCATATCATGAAAGGCAGCCTGTATATTAGGTGTTACAGTGGCTTTTTATTTTACTTTAACATTTGTTATTGACTAGCCTGAAAGTTAACAAGGCAAATCAAGCTGGGTTGGCAGGTTGATACCACTCGTATGTGTGTATGCTAAATATGAAGCAACAGCCATCTTAGCTTAGCATAAGGACTAGTGATGGTCAAACAGCTAGCCTGGCTCTGTCCAGAGGCAACACAATCCTTCTACCAGCAACTCTGAAGCTCATTTATTAACAGGTTATTTTTGGTTTGTGTAATCAGTTGTTGGCCAGGGGCAGTGACCCCCTGCTCCTTTCTCGTCCTTGTAAAAGCAATTGGTTTTTTGTACCTTCTGACAGAGCAAGACTACGTGTTTCCATTTGTTTCCTTAAGCTAACCGGCTGCTGGTTATAGCTTTACATTTAGTGCGTGGATATGAGTGTTATTGGAAGGAAAGTAAATATCCCAAAATTTCTATTTCTTTAAATATTGTTTAGTAGTAATGTGTAAAGAATGAAAACACATCTGGTGTTAGCATGTGTTTGGTGATCTGATCACAAGTGGACAGCTGAGACAAACCTGTGTCTATAATGCATCTCATATTTTTCGGATGTCAGAATTTCCGGGTTACCAGTTTAAAATTTTAAAGGGAATACCTCCTGAAGTCTATTATCTGATTCGGAAAGTTGGAGAAACCTCAACCCCAACTTCAAAATTCAGTATGACTGCTCACAACAGTAGTGAAAGCTGTTGTAATGCACCGTTTAGCACCTTTGTATTGTTTGTGTCTCATTAAATCAGTCATACACACAGTACTATCAAACTTCTATCTGTGGACATGTTGCTTCGCTGTTTGTATGCACAAAATATCGTGTAATATGTTGTTATCAACTGGTTTTATGAAAAATGGCTAACTTGGCCAGAGACTGGTAATTCTAACAACATCTTGGTTTTCGAACTTGCCGTAGTGGAACGTGGTCAACTTCAGTGTGACATCAATCCCAGCTCCGACCTTCAACTTCCAAGGTAAATGGAGTAAATTGAATGCAGCATTGTTAATGCTTACAGCCGCATTCGCAGTTGTTACATCCGCACTCTCGCTAGCTGCTTGCTAGCATGCTTGCATGTCATATTAGCAGTTTTGTCAGTAACGCTGGAGATATCGCTGTCAGCAGAATTCAGCACATTTCCCTTCATAGGGCAAAATGATGGGTGGTCACGCAACACTTAATCTAACTTGTAAAATGGGTAAGTTATAGAGCGTTAGTGCACTGTCACCAAAAAAAACCCTGCACTGATAATGTATTCCTTGATGGGGAGGGCATTGGTGATGACACCACAAAAGTAGGCGCAGATACTTCCAGTCACCTCTCAGCTCTGTTAAAATTGTGCTAAATTTAGTCTATGTCTAGTAGTTTGTCTTTTATGCAAGACTTGGTGGCGCTTTCTGTTGTTGGCTTTGGAAGGTGGTGGCGTGTGGCTGTGGGTCACTCATCAGGATGAGGAAATCAACTCATTAGTCTGTAAACTGTCCTTCTGCTGACTAGAGGTTAAGGTTTTTAAATGGTAACATCAATAAACATCAGAGAAAGATAGAGAAGGAATGGACACCAGCTGAACTAGCATCATGCTTCCCTTCCTACAGGCACTTGAATAAACTGGATGACTTCCATGCCTGCTTCATTTTCCAACTGATTATTACAAAGTGTAATATCCTCTGATTCACCAAACTTAAGCTAAGTTCTGGACAGCACCATTCAACCAGAAGGTTTTTTATGCTGAGTAAAGGACTCTGTCAAGAGAGGGAGAGGAGGTGTGTGCTTTGTGGTGCATAAAGACTGGTCTGATGGTGTAGTTGTGATATGCTGTTGTGCTCTTGCTGTGTATCACTACTATAACGTTAAAGAGTTGGCTGTAGAGAGGAGCCCCTGCCAGTGTTTGGCTGGAGCAACCATGCGGATGTGTCAGTATTTGTGGACAGTTAAATGATTCCACAGCCAGAAACCATGAATTACCAGAACCATCCAGTAATATAGACAATTAGAAGGCAGCAGCCAACAATGTAAGAAGATGTGAAAAAGGACTTAACTGCAGAGCACAAGTTAAAGGAGCTGATGGGATCACTTCACTGGAGTCTTACCTTGTATAATTCCACGTGACAAATAAATGATTGATAGATATGACGTCAAATGCATCCCAGACCACGTTGGCAAGTGGTTCGAGTGATCGAATCACAGCGCATCCTTGTGGTCGTTTACACTTGTATTTGGGGCTGTCCACTGGTGATTGGTTGACCCAAAATTCATGTTAGTAGCAGGTATAAACAGGCTCACTAATTATTGTTATCATGTGTTCCTAAAGTCACTGTACATATTATGGTAAAGTGGTACTCCCAGTATTTAGTAAATGGACAGTATCATATCGGTCAAACCCTATTTTTGCACACTATATATTGATTTTTCTTTTCTCCCAACCATCTACAGATTTCTGCACCTTCATTAACACATTATTGTATTCCCTTCCCCCACCTCTCTCATTTTATTTTGCTCTGCTTTGTTTTCTGTGTTGTTGTTTTGTTTTTGTAATATTTATACTGAACATGTCAGAACTTGCAGAAGCCTACATCACAGATGTACAACGCACATACAGATGTGTTATACGCATGTGTTTGTGTAGACATACACACAAGTACATGCATGATATGTTGAGACGTATTGGCCCACAAAGTGTACATGGATGTATCCTGAACTGGATTTCTTTATTGGCCCCAGTGTGCACGACACAGACATGAGAAAATAACTGGTGCACTTAAAACATAATTTAACACCAAACAACAATTTGAAATAAATAAATAAATGTTGAAGTGGGGAAATCTAAAACATTCCACCTTAAGTGGGTGCTTTATCCATGTGAGCACAGGGAAATAATAAATGGGGTGAATCATAAAATCTATATTGTAATTTTTTTAAATAAAAAAGATATATAACAAGATGAGAAAAACTACCTGCAAGTAACAGATTGTTACTTAAGAGAGAAATGTATGTGATGTAACTAATATTTGGAACTTTAATTGCACTTGAATTTTATATTTTAAACTGTAGGGAAAAAAAAGATCTAAGTTACGTATTTGTTACCTTTTTTGTGTTGTTTTGAAAATGTGCCACATGTGGTGGTGATGAGAGAGAAAGATGGTAGTGTCTCCTCCTTGTCCTCACTCTGTAGCTTGCAGTGACCCCCAAATCCCTCAGTTACAGTTGCTTCAAGTCTCATTCATACACACAGCAAGAAAAAAGCTTCAGTATCTCAAAACTAATGTGCACAGAGTAAAGGCAGTGGAAGCAATAGATCACTTAAACTTGCCACCATCATCACAGTTTGTCTGTTTTCTCTACCAAGTCCTGCTTCATCCCTCAAACATGTCCTATAGCTGCCAGAGAGAAGGAGCATCATCATTAAAGCTTCTTGTATGATGGCATCACTTACACACTACACACAGTATATGCCTGTTTCTAAAAAAACTATTTACAAAATCTGCATTCAACCAGATGCAATCTCTTTCCATTAAGTAGGAAGTATAGTGTGTATACTATGCTTTTCTTTTATAACCCAACTAAATGTTTCTGTGTCAATCCCAATGGTACTAATATGTCTATGAAATCCTATACCATGTATTGAAGATGGGCTCTATATCTGCACAATGCGACTGGAGATAAAAACATGTATGGTGTGAGTGGAGTGTCAGTCTGGAGGTGAATGTAGTGGCAGGGTCACAGTCAGAATAAGAGTGTATGTGTGTTCGTAGCACTTGCAGCGTCTCCTGTAAGCCAGTGAACTTTATCTGTGTTTTGTGTCGTTTCATAAAGAAGCCTCCCCCTGAAACATGATACAAATGTAAATGTAACATTCCGTATTGTTGTTAAAGCTCCTCTAGAAATTTAACTCACGTTAAGTGTGTCATTCATGAGAAGAGGAAGCTTCTAGTCTTTGTGCTGAGCACGAGGAACACAAGGGAGTGTCAGTGCTCATCTAGAGCTTATTAAAGCTCAGCAATTAGAAATGTAAGGACCATACTGGAGGTTTTACATGTTCTAGCCCATCAAATCATGTATACTGCTTTGTATGTTCGAAAGCCTAGGGTTTTAAGTTCCCTACTTTACAGGTGGCCAATGTTTTCACTTCATTTCAGTATACTGCACCCTCAGGGCTTTCTGCCAGAAAGAGATTTATTGGTTAAAGTTTGGGAAGAAAATGTAGTTTGGGTTAAGATGATTAGATTTCTGCCAGAGTAACATGAAAATGGCAACACATTCTCACTCCGAGCTCATCACATATCGACGTTGGGTCATGGACTTTCCATTTCGAGATATGATGCGCAAGGTACCCTGGATGCGTTTGTTGACGTGTCAACTTCAGCCTATTACATGCATTGTCTGTTTTAAAAATACACTTCCATTTTCACAGGAAATGTACAGTTTGCATACAGGGTCTTTCAGAATAAATGCACTACGTCGGTACAACACAGCCAATTGAAGCTTTTGTCCTTCAACAACAAACACACGATTACGTTTGGCCAACACACGCACGTTATTAGGTTAAGGAAAAAAGAACAGGGTTTCCCTCTCCTGAGGCCGCTGACATGAAAAGATGGGCTTTTTCGTTGGTGTCTGATGTTGATGTCAACGACTTGGGAGTGAGACCGGGTTGAAAATGCACACAGCCTCCATAATTATTATGTGATGGTGGGCATGAAATGTGTTAAAATTTCATGCTGGCAACACAAAAACAATGCCAATGCAAAGTCTATTGCGAACATTCACAGTTTCAACACGTCGTTGACATGGTTAAAGATGGGATTCCAGTTTAGTTATTTGTAGGGAGAGAATAAAACAACAAAAAACAGTTTGGAAAAATAGTTTGGAAAAGATTGTGGTTTCAGTTAAAATAGCTGCATACAGGACATAAATGATGTAAACCTGCATAGTTATGTGAAGTACCAACCCATTCTCATTTACACATTGTCAGATACCAGTGCTTTGTCATGCCCCCCAGTGTCTCCTAGTGACGCACAGGGCACCCCTTAGCATCTGTGTATATTGCACAGCTAACACATTGTGACATATGGTTAATGTTGTGCAGCATACTCTCACAGAACAGTTTGTATGACATCCTATGAAAAATGCATGCACAACAGTTTGTATGATATCCTACAAATTTGCGACCCAAGAATACCATTAAGTCCATAATGTAAATTTACATAATTAACGTAAAGTTACAGAGGTTAACTTTAGGCCATAAAAAGAGTTCACACAGCCTGCCTCCGTACAAGCACTTGTGACAGCTTCCTTGTTTACTGCCATCAGGGCATTGGTCATGTGATTGCAGCCTTTCAAAATATATGGGATATGTGCAAATTTGAGTACACTGCTTTATGTAGGAAAACATACTAAAAAATCGTGATGACAGCCCGTGTTGTGGATCAGTGACAGTTAGGCGACAAAACTGCTTGGTTAGGTTTAGGAAAAAGAGGGTAAAAATAAGTTACATCACTGCACGATGATCTCACATAAATTGCATAACACCAGATTAAAATAACACTGACTTTGGGTTTCACAAGGGACACAAACTGTGATCTGCTGGATGAGAGTCAAGTTTTGTTTGACCCATCTACCTCCCCTCCCTCTCACCATATACGGACTTTCTCACTCGTTATACTACAAAAGTTGCTTTCAGCGTCAAATATGGCCACAGATGGGTTTACACTGGAGTTAATTGAAAACCTAGTGGGTCTCATAAAGACATAAAAGGCTGCATTTGGCATCGACATCACATGCCAAGGGGCGTGACAAAGTGTTAATATTTGACACCCAGGGAATGAGAAGGGGTTAAAGTACCTACATGAAATACTTTGCATACTTTGTGTAAGGTCCGTAAAGTCACGTCACCAGATTGACTTTTGGTTTCACCCTGGAAATGAACAGTGGTCTCCTGGTTGAAAGTCCATGTTTGTATGACCCATCCACCATCCCTCCTACACATGCTATGCAGATTTTTTGCTCTTTTTATTTAATTTGTGTGTCCACCACGGGAACAGATCCTCGTTGACTTTGCATTGGCACTGTTTTTGTGTTGCCTGCACATAATTTGAACATAATTTCCTGCCCATAAACACATAATATGTTCATGTATCATGGGCTTGATACTCTCATGTCTGTATGGTAAATGTATAACTAAAGCCAACAGTCTTTTAGCTTGGCTAAGACATGAAACAGGGGGAAACAGTTAGTCTGGATCTGTCCAAAGCGAAGAACTCCTGCCTACCAGCACCTCTAAAGCCCACTGATTAACACGTCATATCTGAATAGATTTATCTGTATAGAAAATTTCACCCCAGACTCAGTCTCATTTCGTCGAATACCAACCCTTTGTCAGTGGCCTTTAGCGTCAGAAAACCGATGCATCAAAGCGCCATTTAGCAGCAGACTGAAACATACTGAGCTGAGGCACTTTTTGACTCTCAGAGCAACTACTAGAATGTGGACTACATGAAAGTCCACATTGGGTGGGTCAAACAACATTACATAATGTTAGTAACAAATGTACTTTTTTAAAGGGCCAGTGTGTAATATTTGGCATGGTTTATTGTCAATCTGAATCTCAATCTGAATATTCTACCCATTAATATGTTTATACAAGTGTATAATCACTATAAAATAAAATTCGTTAGGTTTTCTTAGCCTTATAATTATGCTTTTATAGATATATATATATATATATAGCAAAGGCCTTGCTTTAGAGAGGTCGCCATCTTGCGCCGCCATGTATGTAAGGCAGCCCGAGCGGACAATCCAGCCAGCCAGAAAACGCGTTTCGTGTGTATAAATGAACCAACGAAGACAGCGGAAGGAAGGAAGAAGGAGGAGGAAACAGCAGAGAGTGTTAGTAGTTCGTCGATAGAGAGTAGTGAAAAGTTTTTATAGTTATAAAGTTTGCGAATGGACCACACTTACCACGCAACAGGAGAGAATGAACCCGAACCGTCATCTGCGAGGAAAAGAAGACGCAACTTCACTCCTTGTGATGCACTCTCTGCGGCGCTTTTCCTCCTGATGATATATCTCCCCAACGATGGTAGCAGTAGCACCGAATCCCATTCTGTGCATTCAGCCTCTCTTCTCGCCCGCTCAGCATCAAACACATGGAGTTCCTCATCTGTATGCTCCGGCTCAAACAGGTATGGCTCTGGGTCTGTGTCCGCTACAACAAACTCTTCAAAATCGCGTTCAAAGTCGTCCATTGCAGCTACTATAGTCCGGAGATATTGCTGGGCTAAATAAACAGCTGAGCTCTGTTTACCGGCTACCCTGTCAGTCAGTGTGCAGGCTGGAGCTTGGTGAAGCAGCGAGGTCCCAACTCGGAATGGTAAACGAGTATGTGTGTAAAGTTATGAAGTGTGTCTGTTACGCTAGAAGAGTCAGAGTTTGGGACGTCTTTTACCCCCTGGAGTGTTACCAGAGTTTCTGGAGTGCTCAAATAAACGGGCCTTTTTCCCGAACGCTCCTCTGGTCTCCTGCTCATGAGGGATTCATTACAATATCGTAACATGGCTTAGATTTCTAAATAAACATTCACCTCGTCGCTAGATAGACCTACTCCTGAAAAACTCGTGCGCAAGGCTTTTTGTCCCTACGAGGCCACCGTCATTTACCCGACGGGAGGGGTGAGCGAGTGAGCCCTGCAATCTAGAATTTGACCACTGATGTCACTGTTTTCAACCCATTTTACACACTGGCCCTTTAAGCCAAACCATGATGTGTTTTTCCTAACTTAACCATGTGCTTTTGTTGCCTAAACCTAAGGAAATTAACCTTAAAACATTTTTTTAATCAAATTCTAAGTTTCTTTTGAAAAGAAACTGTATGAATCTACAATTTCTGTGAAAACTGAAGTTTATTTTAAAAAGACACAGTGCATGTATCAAGCGTAAATTGACACACCATTCCAGAGCATTCACAACTAATGCTGGAGGGTACCTAGAGCATCATAGTTGAAGGTGTAGAGCCACTGACCAAATGTTGGTATTTGACTAGTTCAGAGTGAGAATGTGTTGAAAATATGTTGATAAGTGATCTTGCAGAAGCTGACTGGTGGCTTTTGTTATCTTTGAACAGAGCCAGGTTAACTGTTTTACCCATTTCTAGTCTTTGTGCTAAGATAAGTTAACTGGTTGCCCATGGTAGCTTCACATTTGCCATATAGAAGTGAGAGGGCTGTTAATTCTTTCATCTAACTCTGGGCTACTAAGCAAGTAAGTGTGTTTCCAAAAATGTCAAACTATTTCTTAAAGATAAATAATCCACCACAGTGCATCATTACTTTCTTTATTTTTTGTAAGCTGTGTTTGTGCAGTAATGCATGTGTAAGCATGGACCATATTCAGAGTCCTCCTCTGCTATGTTCTGGGACATACTGAGATTTTCTTTTATTCGGCTGTTGAGCAGCAGCTTTTTAAACCAATCTCATTGCCAGAATTAACAAAACAGTCAAACACAGTAAGCTTCATGTTAAACACAACCTCTACACTATCCCCCTGAATATTTGGAATATGTGCATATGTCCCCCCCACTAAAAGCAAGAAAACTGGACTTAAAGTTTGACAAAATTAAAGAGATGTACACCACAAATTGATGCAGAAAAGGCAAAAAGGAAAAGGAAAATTTCACAAAAACACAGGAAATTAAGTAATTGATGCCCAAAATTTCCTGTGTTAGGATACTAAACCCCCCATTTCATATGTGCCCCCCCCCCAACAACATCCTACAAAGCCCTACAAAGCAATGCTTTTTTAGCATCAAACTTTTGATTGTCACAGTATACTGAAATGAAACCCATGAGACAGGAAACTAGTTAAGAAATCAGTTAAAACCTTGTACTTTGAAAACGGTCTGCAATGATGTATTTGTATTTAATGTGCTGTGCAGACAAAACCACAGGTACGGTCCTGCAGAGCTCTGAGCTGGTCAAGTCAAGGGGGTTATTCTAAATAAGGTAAACGATGAAAACCAATAACAAAATGGCAAAAAATGTATTCAATTAGGCATATTTTTACAGGCATTGGTTGATAATCACCCCCCTGAAAGTAGATATACTCTTTAATTGTAAACCCACATGACAGTGAGGTCACTGGATCATGAGATAATTTCCCAAAACAAAAGCATCCTGTCATTAGGTATTGTTCTAGGCCTTGACAAATAGTCACCACACAGACAAGTTAAGGTGTGGCCTACTTCCTGTTTGAGGTGGGAACTGTTCAACATGAGTGTGATTAAAAAAAAAAAAAAACATATGAAATGCTCTAAAATTTATAATTGACTGTTTTTTTTTCTTCCTGAGAATGTATTCTGTTGTGAATGGTGAGTACATGTGGTGTGTGTATGGGCGAGTGTGAGAATGTATGAGTGTGCAGTAAGTGTGTGAGTATCTGTGTGTGTGTGTGTGTGTGTGTGTGTGTGTGTGTGTAAGCAGTGAGTTTTTGTGCTGGGCGCCTGTGAAAGAGAAAGAGACTGTGTGTGTGCGTGTGCGTGTGCATGTGTGTGTGTGTGTGTGTGTGTGTGTGTGTGTGTGCTTTAGTCCAATTTGTAGATGAATAATTTTAACGTTTGTGTTAGTCGGTTGTACCCAAAGAAAGAAACTGTAACGCAGTGTTGTGCCATTGTTTGGTCCATGAAACTCCAGTACTGAACAAATTAAATAAAACAGTAGCAGAAAACACACTCAGGTCGTCTCTTTTGTATGTCCATGTAGAAACAGAGAGATAGGAGCCCTTGGAGTGGCTCCTATCTGCTCATTATATCTCTTATCTCTCCTCAGATGTGGCTCTATGTGCTGTTACACACAACCAGCCTGAAGTATGCTTCTGGAAAATTAAGCTGATGCTGCTAATATTGCTCTTATCTTCAAGCGGTACAATCTGTACAGCAGATCTGGATGCTCCATCAGAAACACTCATCATCATCCACACTGATGTTTTTTTCCATTCATATTCTCTTTCTTTGTCTTACTTAAAAGAAAAAGAGAAAAGAGATAACCTGTTTGAACCACTCTGCTGTTAGGATATCTACAATTCCTGTGCACATTCACTTACTCACTGTAGGTAAAGTGACATTCACTGGTTCCCAGGAGTTTATGGATCCTGCTGGTTGCTGTGAGGTGACTGCATTTTCCTGTTAAAATAGCAGTAAGAGATTAGGACTGTTGCTTCAGCTCATGAAGCATGTCATGTCACTGAATTGTAACCACAGACTGTACAAACTCACCGACAGCAGGCTGCAGGTTCTCCACGGAGGGAAGCTGTTGAGTCATTGTTGGATTTGTCCCAGGTGAGGACCAGATAGATTTGAGAACCCTGAAAGTATAATTATGCTTCACACAATATAGTTTTCTGTATTGAAACTACCGTAAATCTTCAATTAAAAGCCTAGTCCCAGTGAAACGCCCAGTCCCTTTAACTAGCCTGGTGTGGCTACACATTTTGACAAATAAAGGCCTGTCTCAGTTAGACACCTGGTCTGGTTGCCAAGCAGTTCATTTTTATAGAAATTTTTTGGGTATATAAAAACAGGTTTTTGGCTACCCACTTGAGCTAACATAAATTAGCTGTTTAGATTGATCATACAAATCTAAATGTCTGAACTTTTGTCATTATGGAGATGCTACATATTGTTAGCTCAATTAGAGCTAACAATACCCAGTAAGTTATCCATATTCATATCCACCGATAAAAATAATTAAATGGGTTTTTCATAAAAAAATTATCCATGTTTGTGAGTATTGTTTCAACAGGATAATCTGATAATCCCGTCCCACCCACTTCACACAGTGATTGGCCATGTGTGCAGTTTTGAGTATGTTGGTTTTAACTTCTCTCTGAAGCAGTGGCAGCCCACAATAGGGGATGCACATGCACAACCCTGTCAGCCACAAAGCTTAATTCAGAGTCATTCAACCTAAATTATTATATATTTACAGCAAATAAAGCAAATAAATCAGTTTTTGTTTTTACTTTTAATCTTTTTAACATTACTTATATTCACAGTCCTATAAAATTCACCTAAAACACTTATCCAAAGCATACCCAAAGGAAGCTGTAAGCTGCTCTTGTTCCATTTTTAGTACATGTACATGCATGGTCTCATTTGAAAGTCAGTCAGAATGACTGTAATTACATAAGACATTGAGGTATGGAAGTTTTAACACACTGATATAGAAGAATCTTACAGGAAGCAAACACAAGCCTCCCAGGTGAAAGTGGTAGTTGGATCCATCCACCACCCCTCCCACTCGCCTTTCTCTGGATTCAGCCCCCTTAACTTTTGTTGTTGTCCCACTGCATTTCTTCCTGATGCTGCCAGGTGCTATTAAACAATAAGGGCTGGGGTGTTGGTGGCTTAGTGGATAGAGCAGGCGCCCCATGTACAAGGCTGTTGCTGCAGCGGCCGGGGTTCAACTCCAGCCTGCTGTGTATCATGCTGATGTGAAAGGATGGCTTTTTTTGTCAGTGTATATCGTCACAAGTCACTAACCATGCAACTTTTTTTGATGATTTCAGAGTGTGACCCGAGAGCTAGTTTGGTGGAAAAGAGGTATGTTTAGCCCCATTTCCAGCAAACACTTTCGGTATTGTAACTTGGAACCAAAAGTAACCCTTAAGACATGGTGCCTAGACCCTAGCGTTTCCACCGCAAACAGTGCTTTTAAATGTGGACAGGGTTGTCACTCACTCACTTTCTCCTTACGAGTGACACAGAGGGAAGTCTTCACTTCGTTTATTGTCCACAGAACAGGGTTGCATGCCGACATTTTCTGAACAAAATAAAACAGGCTGCCATGAGAGTCTCTGTCGATGAGATATATAAAAATAGCAGGTGTGTGCATTTAGTCCTTACCCCCAAATTCCACCAGGTGCGTGTTGGTTGTGTCTGCGCTCCGGAACGGCAGCGGAGCCGATACGTTTCAATTCTAGTCAACGTGTGTGCTTCCACCGGCTGCGGCTGCTCTGCATTCCGGCCCCGTCACAGTTGCAGCGCTCCGGAGCCCTCTGCAACAGATACGCATGACTTCTATTTTTGCCAGACACCGGAGCAGGGGTCGTGTTAACCGGATATTCTCAGTCATTGACCGTTTTTTTACAACAATGACCGGAAAATCTGAAGGCCATCGGTCATTTGACCGGTTGCAATTACCACCCCTGCCCACTTGGCGGCGGAATGTACAGTCAGTGGTTTAAGTGGCTGCCGTTTTCACACTGCAGAGAAAAAGTCATTCATCTGCTTCATGTAGCGTTGTTAACATAACGGCCTGGACACACCAGATGCGTTAGTGCCGCAGAAGTCCTGCGAGTATACACGCAGGCACTTGACGGTCCACACAGGCAGCGCATTTCTCCTGCGCTCTCTGCGCCGGTTAAACATCGACTCCACTCGTCTGTTCCCGTCAGTACTCGTTTTTTCACTTCAACAGGTCATTTTAAACATGGGTAAGTCCATATTTTAATCGTTTTTTATAACGTAATAAGTTAATGACAATTTGTCATTGCATGCCCATGTATTGAGCGTGTTGGATAAACACTGAATGAATAGGGCATATTGTTCTGACCATTTTATTTATGTAGTCTGTAGGCTCAGTGACACAAAATTAAAATTGTAATGAAGTGATTAGGGTATTGAAAAATGTGTTCGATTATGCACTGTTGTGTTATTTTAAATTATAAACATGGTATTCCCTCACGTTCCTCAGTGTGTGCTGTTGTTATTTTATTTTGAAAATTGGCCGGATTCTCTCGTCTTTTCTGTGTCCGACTTCCTGTTTGGTACGATCCGCTCTATCCAGCTTGACAGAAGCACTCGCGGCTCGCCTGTAGACCAGACGCCGAACTGAAGCGCTGCGGTGTGTGGATGTCTGTTCATCTTTTCGTTCGTGTCCTTATTAATGCACACTTTCTAACTTGCTTGTTGGATTTATTAAAAACGAACGAATGAAAACTAAATGTCTTTGAATATCTTTATTATCATTTAAGAACAAAAATTAAAATGACCGGTAAAAATAGATTATGACCGGATTTTACGACCCTGTCGGTCAAAATGACTGGCGATGAAAAAGTCTAGCACAACCTCTGCGCCGGAGCACAACGCAGCAATTCAGCACAGAGCAAATCGTGCGGGACAGGAAGTCGTGCACAGAAACAAAATAAAACATCCAGTTAATTTTCAAAATAAAATACACAGTGTTCACTATATCCCTGCACTACACCTTGAAAACCTCATAATGGGCGGGGGCAGGCCTGAAGTCAACAGGTCAGAGGTTTTCAGACGTCATTTCACCCCGTTGACACCATGGACAAGGAGACGTTAATCATGGAGGTGCACTGAGATGTCTTCCTACTACTCCTCTGGTTTTGTAGTTCTGTTTATAGAAACTACATCTTGTTATATCGCATGATTATGCATGAATTCGCGAGATCTTGTGGTTTCTTGTGACTCCCGCTGTCCGGCAAAGTTGCACACGCAGTGGGTGTTGCAACGGACACGCATCCAGTGGAATTCGGAGTAAGACAAGCTCAGGGGTTGCGGGAGTCACAGGAATGACACTCTTGTTTTATCTCCAAGTGAGGATTGGGATATATGCTGTAGCTTGTTGCTGGTTGAAAATATAAACACTTGAAGATCTTCTCATTACTAAAAGTGTATGTCATATAAAAGCTAATAGAATGATCAACGTTGTCACAGTGATATTTAAGGTGTGCTGACTGATTAATATTGTCAACTCATGCATAGACATTTAAAGTTCACGTTCCACCTTAAAAGTCGCCAGCAGTCGGCCCAGTGAATGAAATTGTTTTTTTCTCTGACTTCACCTGCTGCGAGAGACAGCAATTTCATTTCATTTTATAGTTACAGTTTGCTAATAAAACACTCCCCCATAGACTGGTTGCATGAGCTTCAAAACCAGCCACAGCTCAGTTCTGAGCAGAGTGACCGTCCACTATTTACCATTCAACCAACTGCAGTGTTCACAGCTCCACCTTTTTGTACCGGATCTGTGTGCTAGCTACCCCAACAGAGGGGTGACAAAAAATGGGGACAGTACGGAACAGTTGCATTGGTACCATCCACAACTTTTCACAGTGGAAATGGAAAAAAGCATACCGAACTGAACCATGCCATACTGCTCAGTGGAAATGGGGTTTTAGTCATTTGATCATGGTAGAGAGCTGGAGTTGGTAACTGCACGTCTCAAATCTATTTTCTGTTTGCAGACTGGTAACCATCATTGGGACTGATTTCATTCTGAATATCATGAATTGACTCAAGCAATAGCTGCCAAAACTCTAAGTGTGAGTCACACAGAATTTGAGAGACAACAGTCTGATTTCTACTAACGTCACTGCTTGCATTAACATTCACAATGACACTCAGTGGCCCAGAATTCATACAAAAGGTAACATATTTGCTATCCTTTGTCTTCCGTGGGTTTTCCTGGCTCGTAGGTACAAAATCAGCAGACTTGTAAATATCCATATTGTTTTCCTCCATCAGAAGCTGCCATTTGCTGTTGTTTGTTCCTATAAAGTCTAAAAAAACAGCATTCAGACAGTGAGATAATCCATCACAGTGTGACACCTTCATTTGATTTGATCACAGTGTGTGTGTGTGTGTGTGTGTGTGTTTTCATTGGGCCTGAGCAGAGTGTTTTCATATCACTCCTGCATTACATGACAACAGGAGAAGAGAAAGTTTGCTTCAGGAAATAAACATGTCACCTTACAAACTTTGGTGATGCACCCATGTCCTCTTCTTGTGTCTTTCTGAATTTGTTTTTTCAGAACAACAGTTCAGTTGTGTGTAATTGTAAAGCTGCTTTGTAAGACATCCACAACAGAATTCCACCAGCTCTGATTACAGAATGGTGAGTATATTTACCCAGCTGGCCTATAGCTCTGACTGACAGTGGCAGTGTCCTTTAATGACAGAGTTCACACTCTGTTCAGAATATTACTGTAAATCCTCAGCAACTTTGCTGTTGGTCATGAATCATATTTGACAGGCAGATCTGATATTTCCTACGTGCTCTTTCCAAGACGTCCAATCAGCAGCCAGCATCTGCAGGCAAATGCAACCGTGCCAGATGCTAAGATTACTCTCCCTCTGCTATCTTGTTGCCTTCCTTCCATCAGTCGCTCTGCTCAAAGTTCACAGGATATGAAGTGATAAAGACAGAACATGGGCTGAATAAGTGACAACAATGTGAAAGACCTGCTGTTAGGTCTAATTACCAGATGAGTCTGGTGCATATAGGGCAGGGAAATATGAAACATGTAACACTTTGACTGCATTGTTTTCTATTGGACTGTCCGAACTGCCTGCAAGTGACATGATGCAGTGTGCCATTTTGAGCTGAACTTTTGTTGGACACCCGTTTCTATTTTTATTCTATTGCTCATGTTGAAAGCGCTGCAATGGAGGAAAATGCAATTATATTCTGTCAGGATTCCATTACACATGTTACTAAATGTAAGTCTGAAACATCAGAGAGAAAAAGGACTAAAACACACTGATTGACTTGTAGCCTTTAGTACAAACAGACATATTGACAGTACTGTTGCTTTTGCTTTTTTTAAGTCATACTGGACAATGACAGTGCAAATACTTGTAAAGTCAACCTACAGTAGGGGTACATCTATTTTTTTTTAAGATTAATTTTTCTGTTTGCCTTTTTTTAATGGACAGGACAGAGTGAAATGGTACAGGCAACATGGACCCAGATTTTCGGACTCCTAAGTGCACTCTGTCTCATCACTCTGTGGACTTTATTTGTGTTCACGTGCATTCATGATGAAGTAGGTGCAGAATGATTATTCCCCTGTCATAGTTTGATGGGTGAATTGTGCCTTTTCACTGCATTTTCATTTTCATGTACAATGTATGCTGTGTTCCTGTTTTAGCTCTTGCTAACTCAGGCAGTCTTGGAAGAGTCTATGATGCTGATTGTATAACCAATTTTTCCCGCAGTCCTTTTGTATAACTGTGGGACTAAGTGAGGTAGGTGTACGCATATTTTTTATACTCTCCTTGTTGTTAGTTTGCTTCTCTCCCCAACTGCAATATAACATCCGCACAAAGACACTCAGACATAATTTAACGTATTTATGATGGCAGCACTTGCATTGTGTACAAATGGCAACATCCGGGGCTAAAAAACAGAAGCACATACTGAGGTGCCAGAAACTGCAGTTCCTCTGATATCCACTTGAGAGTGGCTCCAAAACTGAGTCAAGATCAAGATTTACTTTATTGTCTCACAAAGTGGGAAATTTGTCTTGGGCTCTGCAACCAGAAAAGACTGCCCATAGACTGTAGAGCTGTTGAGGAGCGAGGGGTGGATCGTACTCACAGAGTGCAGCAATGACACAGGCAGCATGTTAATCAAGCGGCCCCACCCTTAAATATGCATAATTTTGGTCCTCAATAAAATGTAAAGGGTGAATCATAAAAAACAAATCATCCCCTGTACTGCTGTCATGAATGTTGAAATTAGCTATAGAGACCAAAACCGTTGACAAGTCACTACCATGGCAGCAATGTTTGGTAAGTAATGTAACAATTGGCATAACCCCAGAATCACAGAGTACAGGCATAGCCATAGCTGCCACTATTTCAGTGTGTTTTCAGTTCACTAAAATATTGTTCAGTGTTTGGTTACACTCAAGGACCCGCTAAGGAGTTGTAAGGAGTTGGATGTAAAGTTTTTCTGGTTAGTAGCCTACATGCAATGGTTTCACCCTTTTTTCCCTAGCAAAAATTAACATTAGCATTTTAATCGTTGGCCATAGCTGTAAATGCACAGTACTAACCAAGCTAGCAGCTAGCATTAGGGTTATCTCCATCCTCTCATCCAAATATGCTCACTTTTAGCTCCAAGCCACAAGCCTATGGGTGACATCATGGTGGCTACATTTAGCATTTTATACAGTCTATGACTGTGTATCAGCCACAGGAAAAAAAGAACAGTAAGTTGATTTGGATGTTTAGATCACTGGAGAAGCTGAGTTGATATCATTCAGAGATGGAACAGTTTATAAAAATAAACTTCCAAGACTTTGTCATGTTTCACCTTTTTGTATTTACATTTTCACACCTAACCATCCCAGCAGGTGCTGTACAGAGGCAGATGAAGCAGAGTGATTTGTGTTCAGTACATTCTAATTCATTGACAAATTGACCATATATGGCCAGCAGATGGCGGACTCACTCCAACCTGGGACTCTGAAGGCTTCCACCCTAACTTGGGTGGTTATGGATGCATGTGTTTCAGCTCCAGATTGCAGTCCATTTGTTTAGCTCATTACCAGCCTAAATCCCAGTCCAATTACCTGAGGATAAACAGGAGCAGAGGTGGTGATATGCTGTAATGCTGTAATTTCACTGATTATCCCTTACAAGGCCAATAATGTGGAGAGTCAGTTCCTTTTTTCATTTCAGCACAAATGTAAAGATTTAACAGGACGGAGCTTATCGAGATCTGCTAATAAAATACAATGTCTGCATCTGCTGAGTGGGATTCAGAGGTGGATGGATGGACAGAAAATATAGACAGTAAAGAATGCACTTGAAATGTAAATGAACACCAATGCAAAATGGTAACACCAGTGAGACAGTGTCATATTCACAAGCCCAGGGGCCCAAGGGCAGGGGTGTAGCACCAAATTCTGGGCCTTATGCACAAGCAGTCTCTGTAGGAGCCCTGTCCCTCCTCTTTTGAACCATGTCTTCCTCATGCACCTTTTGCCTTCATTTTATTTTATTTTTTTTTTACAAAGTAAGTTTACTGTCTGTCTCCTTTCCTTTCTTTATTTTCTTTTTTGGAACCCCAATTTTTTGGACATTAACACTGGTGCTCCAGCATCATGAGCAGTCACTCACTTGTGTTGTAATTTTCCAAATGACCAGATATTTGTTTAAACTGTATTAATCATTATTAATTGGTTAGTAAACATCTATAAACATTATTTGGATGTCTATTCTAAAGTTGAAACTGGACATAATAATACCTTGTTACATGGTCATAAATACTGCATTTATAAATATTGTAACTTTATAATGGACACCTGAATGATGTTTATGTACCCCACAGTATTTGCTAACCATTTAAAATTATATTGTTAATTTGCAACTTTTTTATACCCATAAAAAAATTAATAAGTTTCTAGATAGTTTACAAACCAACTATGATGTATTAAGTATTACAAATATCTGGTCTATCATTAATTTCATAACGCATGCAACAATAAACTGTTAAAAAACTGTTAATTATAACACTACATCATATTACATCATCACATTGCTGTTTGTTAACAATAAAATTACTATTAACAATTTATCATTTATCAGTTATGGCTATTGTAAAGTGTGGTACCTAACCCTAACTGTTTTATACAAGGTTCAGTCTTTCAGTCTATTTATTCAGTCAATTTTCATTTAGTTATGGCACTAATTACTCCGAAATAAAAGATTAAAACAAAACCAAACTTTTCACTCCAGGTTTTTCAAGGCCTCCCCTTCCATTTGGTCCGAGGGTAATCAATCCCACTTTCCCCCTATTACCACACCCCCAACCCTAACCCTGATACTTCTTCTCCACTACAGTTCAGACACAACATCTTTCTTCTGACTTACACCACTACATTTATTTAACATGTGAAGTTTCTTTTCAGATCCAGATGTTACACAATGTCTTTGTTCTTTTCTAATATAACAGTCACAGCATTTTTCTGCAGAACAAAAAGTTTTACTTTTAATGCTTTAAATACATTTTGCGGATAATAATACAGGACTTTCACTGGATTAGGATTTTAAATGCAGGACTTGTTTTTATTTTCATGTACTGGTACTTTAAAGGAATACTTCACCTGCAAAATGATCATTTGTTCATCATTTACTCACTTCATATTACGTTGAATTTGTGAAGAAAACTTTGTTTTTCTTGCATGCCTCCACTGTGAATGAATCTAAAAAGGCGAACAATCTACATGAATTGAAGTCATAGGGGTCCATGTTTAGCAGCAGCAAAACTGTATCAAACCATCTATTCACAAACTTCACACATCTCATGCAGTCTCATTTATCAAGTTTTATGCTCAGTACTTCCCAAACACATGCATTTTTGCTAAACATCATGTTTAATACATTTAAAATATGGCAGTACAAACAGTCTCAGTCTCTCTCAAAAATGCATGTGTTTGTGAAGTATTGAGTCTACAACTGGATAAATGAGCTATACTGCAAGAGTTGTGTGAGAGTTTGTAAACTGATAGTTTGATGTAGTTTGCTGCTCTTACTACCCTGACTAATTAAATTCATGAAGAAATTTCGTTTTTTGGATTCTCCGTTCACTGTGGAGGTATGCAAGAAAAAACAAGATTTTCTTCACGAATTCAACATGCGGCAAGGAACTGATATACAAATGGTCATTTTGTGGGTGAAGTATTCCTTTAACAAAAGGATCTAAATACTTGTTCCACCAGTGGTAGAGAGGTGTGCCAGTTAGGATTTGCTGTAGGATCAAGTCTTTCTTTATCTCCAGTATCAACACAAAAAGGTTCAGGAGCAACTTTCAACAGCAGTACTTTACAGATAGGTTAACCTACAGCCATCCCATTAAAATAAAAAGGAGAATGACGGTACTATAGGGAGTGGGTGGGACCCTGTCTTTCTCCTGCACAGGGCCCATTGTCCCATAATCTGTCCACGGTCATGTCTGTCCTTTAGTTGTTCTTTCCCCTCCCAGTGATTTTGAGAAATGAGAGAGTCAAGGCAGGTTCATGCACATCTGGAAAACGAAGCATGACTTGGGAAAATGAATGAAAGCAACTGACTTGTATTTGTAACAAATGATGCATGGGTCCCTGCAGGGATATCACTGGGACAATATAAAACCACAGCTGAAACTATTAGTCCAATAACTGATTAGTCAATCCACAGAATCAATTATTCAACTAATTGTTGGAAGTCATTTTAAGGCAACAATTTTCAGTCTCCCTGCTCCAGCTTTATGTTGGTTTTCTTTGTCCTTCCTGACACTGAACTGAATGTTAGTTTGGACTGTTTGTTGGACAAAAGAAGCAGATTCATAATGTCAGCTTGGCTTTGGGAAATTGTGACGATTCTATTGCAATTTTTTTCTGACAGGGACCACACAAAACAACTTAGGTTTTCTCCTTAAGTATAACACTTTATGCTTAATTTTTCCTGAGTTGAGGGACTTACACTGTTACACAGAATCCCTTAAAAGGTTAAAAGAAATTTTACAGCAGAAAGTTTCCATGAAGATTGTTTGTTTGCTTGGACTCATGCTTGTGATGCTTGTTATCGTCTCCTACAAATGTAACAAATCTGTGGTTTGCAGAGACATACAGTGCCAACATTTTTCTGGTGATTGGGCTGAATATAAATAATGTAATCAGAATGCTTTTAATTTTGATATTTTTATCTGCTAATACTGTTGTACAGGGGTGTAGCACCATAGTCTGGGCCCAATGCATAAGTACTCTCTGTAGGCCCTGTGCCCTTTCTCTCTTGTTCCATTTTTTTTTTTTTTACAAAGTCTTTCTTTCTTTTTTGGAACCCCAATTTTCCTTTCTTGGGGAAAGACATGACAGTGTACGTTGGTGCTCCAGCAGCATAAGCAACCACTCCCTTGGTTCTAGCTGCGTTTAGAGCAAATCTGAATTACGACCGAATCACAATGTTTATTTAAATAACTTTCAGGTAGAACTTTTCTTGTGTCATTATATATTAAAATCTAACAGTGCTGTTTGTGTTGTTTTTAACCACTACCAGACAGTAAATGGTAAACAGTAAACAAAACCAGTTTAAGTGTACCCTATATTTAGAATATTTTCACTGCTATACCTTGCTGTCAGTCTTTTCTAACAGATAACTGAAGCGGTTATATTAAAGCCACCAGATTCCACTGACAAAAAATATTCAAATACAGCGTACACTTACACTGATAGTGATTTTTTTAGGTGGCCAAAATACATTTTTGCTGCAGCCCAATCCACAGCAGTGCATTGTTTAGCTTCCATGCCAGTAGACTTGGTTTTATCAAATATAATAACAAAGGACCAAAGTAGATTAAATAAGCACAGCAGAAATGACAGACACGCTGGACTACTGTGTTTAACTATATGTCCTTAAATGTTACAGCTGAAAATGAAGGAAATCAAGAAGTTTGTCAATTTTAGTTGGCCAATATCTCCACAGTTGTAATCAACTGCCTGTTTTCTTCCTGGAAGTGATTGTTGTTGTTAGAGCGATGTCACTGTGACTCAGTCTGGGGTCGGACTAAACCATTTTCTTCAAGGGGTAAGAGTTCAAAGTTCAAAGTTCAGTCTTCAACTGATTTATTCAGACAATTTTGATTTAGTCGTGGCACCAGGGGCATAACTATAGACAGTGTAGGCACTGCGGTTGCACTGGGGCTCATGGGGTAGGTGGACCTTGCAAGTGATTCAGCTTGCCACCTCAGAAATACGCCTGTGTTCAAAGAAGAGCTCACATTGAAATACAAATGCTGTCATCTGCTATATATGCCCTTGAGAAGGCAAACCCCTTTCAGTTTGTGTATCTTTTGTGAAATGTTAACAAAACTACAAACAAAATTATGTATTTATTTGACATAAACCAGTGGTTTTCAAATGGTGTGCCAAGGCACACTGGTGTGCCCTGATGCAAATTCAGGTGTGCTGTGGGATATTGTGATAACCACACATTATTATTGTAATATTCAACTGGGCCTATACAAAAAGTTAGGAATTCATTTTAAATTTTATTTTAATTTTTAATCAGTATATTGTGAGCAGGCATTTCCCAATAAAGAGGCAAACACTACCTAAAAAATTAATTTAATTTAATCTAATTTCAAAAAACGTTCACGGGGAACCTATTTATTGCCATTCGCACGAGGGAATTATAAGTGTGTAACACATCACATTATCTTACATTATCTTATTTCCTGTTTACATGGATGTGTTATTGGTGCTTTGATGTAATATTTAAAAAGCTTAAAATGAATTGTTGAATCATTTTGTTAATAAATATTTCATGAGTAATAGTTGGTTGTAAATTGTTATTTGATATAAAAACAAACAACAACAACAGTCTTGATAAGAGAACACACGTTATATAAGCTGTTGTGCACAGATATAAATACAGGTGTGCCTTGATATTTTGGCTTGCTCTTTGGTGCGCTTAGGCACAAAAAGTTTGATAGTTTTCTATCCATTTTCTAACCGCGTATCCTCTTGAGGGTCGCAGGGGAGCTGGAGAGGGGCGAAAGGCGGGGTACACCCTGGACAGGTCGCTAGACTATCGCAGGGCTGACATGTAGAGACAACACTGATTACCTACGGATAATTTAGAGTCACCAATTAACCTGCATGTCTTTGGATTGTGGGAGGAAGTTGGAGCACCCGGAGAAAACCCACACTGACAGTGGGCGAACATGCACACTCTGCACAGAAGGGCTCCTGCACCCGGGATCGAACCAGGAACCCTCTTGCTGTGAGGCGACAGCAACCACCACACCACCGTGCCACCCGTAATTTCTTATTTTATCTGGTATTTTTGTCATATATAGATTTGCAGTAATGACCAATCAGTAATGATTGGTAATATGTTTGCAGATGTTGTCAACACCAAGTCTGTACTTGATCATGTGACGATCTATACAGTAGCTGTTTCGACACAAAATCTGGCACTGAGGCCCATCCTAACTACCAGATGCCATTGTGTGGCACTAATTACTTGGAAATAAAAAATTGTGAACAAAACCAATCATTCCATTATTCCTTGGTTTTTAAGGCCAGTCCCCTCCTACTGGAGCCCTGGGCGGTGGCATGGGGAAGTTACGACAGGCCTCAGTGCACACTATAATGACGGGCCCTGATGCAAGCTGTTGTGCATGTATTGTCTTGACACAAATAGAGACTTGACATTGGACAACATCAACATACATATTACCCAGCAATCATCACTGCATAACTGACAAAAATAGTAAGAAATGAATCATTCAATTGAATAGTTTTTATTTATTTATTTTATTTTATAGCTTGTGTATAAAAGCATATCATTGTTTTTAGATGGCTACTGACTATTTAAAAAAAAAAAGAGAGAACCACAGATGGGTTTGCCTTTTTGAGGACATGCACAGCAAATGGCACCATTTTTTAACACATTCTCACTCCGACGCTGTCACATATCAATGTTTGGTCATGGACTTTCCACACTGAGATATGTCATGCGTTGGTTGTTGACGTGTCAACTTCAGCCTGTTACATGCATTGTATTCTTTCAAATTACACTTGCATTTCCCCAGGAAATTTACCCTTTACAAATAGTCTTTAAAAATAAATGCACTATGTTAGCACAACAACGCAAATTGACGTTTTTTTCCCTCAACAACTAACACACATAGTTGGGCTGAGGAAAAAAGAACAGGGTTAGGGTTTGGCTTTGGGACGCGAACACTGCCTTCACGTGTGAAAGTCTGTGTTTGTGGACCCATCCACCACCCATCCTGCCCGTTAAAAAACACCTTTTTTTGCCAGTGTCTGATGCCGGAAGTCACTGCCCAAGCGCTGGATTTCGATGACTTTGGAGTGACACTGGGTTGAATTTTTAAATTAATAAAAAATTTCAAAAAATAATTTATATTAACAGGCATATTTCCCAGGCAGTCTGAATCACATGCAAGGGCCTGCTTTCTCTGCGGGCCTCTCCACCCGAGTGGTCCTGGTGCAATCGCACTGCCTGCACTGTCTATAGTTTCACCCCTGGCCCTAGGTAATCCCCCCCCTTTGCACGCCCATGCTGTTGTACTTCTACTTCAGGTACATTTTTTTCTTGCAGGACTTTCAATAGTGTACATTTACTTTGGCCTAAATAAATATCTTAATACTTCTCCCACCGATGAATAAATAAATATATACTGGAAACTTGTCATTGTGGCCAAGCGTGAAATGTGACGATATGTTAAAGACTAAAATTTTACTGTCAAATATGGGTTGTGGGGGAATCATGGATCTCAGTATCTAGACACCGCCCCGGTGAGCCCCGTGTGAGCTGTAAACCCTCCGGTGATCTCTGTCACTGTATGACCGGGAATGAGCTCTGTGGAGCCGCGCAGCAGCTCTCGGTCCTCCCTCCCTCCTCCTCTGCTCCTCCTCATTGTACCGCTCACCGGGAAATACGGTGGGCAGGACTGAGCGCGAGAGAGAGAGAGAGAGAGAGAGAGAGAGAGAGAGAGAGAGAGAGAGAGAGAGCAGATCTCTCCACGACGCTCCACCGGTGCACCACGGGGTACGCATTCAAACTGACCAGCGCGTCTCTGTGAGCTCACACACTGTCCTCTCTCCACATCCATCACCGAGCAGCTTCACTGCAGTTGACCGCACGAGCCGGTAGGTTGGTTTCCTCTTCATTCATCTTTTAGGTGCATTTATGCAGAGGTGTCTTCTTCGTGCACGCGACACCGGAGCAGAGACTTGCAGGGCTGTGTATTCCCGGGTGCATTCCGGCTCGGGACCCTCATCTGAATGTCCAAATCTGAATTTTGCTCCCATGTTAGGGGGTCTCTGCGGTCGCCTGAGTGTAGCCTGGATTTTAATACAGGCTTGCATTCCCAGATAGACGGCTTTCCTGCAGGGCTCACCGGAACGCTTTTATGTCAGATCAGATTTCAGTAGCACCACATCGAAAAGGGCAAAGTCTCCGAGCACGGTACAGGCTGGAGAGGCTTACTCAGAAAGAGACAGTTGGTGCAGCCTGTGGGACCAAAGTTTTATTAGTTGAGTTAAACAAAGCTTGGAAGAGGCTGCAGAACCTTAAGAGTGGAGGAAAGCTTGTAAAAAATGTGCACGAAGCTGATAATTGACTGAGCACTTTGATAATTCAGCTTAAAGGATTTAATGTCTGATTTTAATTAAGGTTTGCAAAATTCTGCCTGCAAAGTAATTAATTGAAACAAATTGTGTGTGAATACATTAAAGGTGAAATTGGCAGTAACGTAAATTGAATAGCACACACACAGAGAAAAAAAACAACATTTTTCCCCATATTTTTTACCATCTTGGTTGAATGTGTCTTGTATTATTTATCTAAATGGAATTTTCTGAACTCAACATATTTCTCAGGCTCCAGATCACACCAGCACAATCTCTAACATTTCCACACCATGCACAAAACAGATAGGCCCACTGTAATACAACAGCACACTCAGATGCACTTTAATTTTCTGTGTGTGTCCATATGGAGCAGAAAACGAGGGAATAAGCAGAGGAGATTGCCACACTTTAATGTGACGGGCGCTTGTTAAATATGAGAATGTGCCTGAGAGGAGAGAGCATCAATCAGACAGCCTCTCCTCTGCTTCTTCATTTATCTAGAACCTTGCCAACATACCCGCCGTACAGTACAGGACTGTCTCTGCTCTATCTGTGGGACTGTTCTGGTCCATACTGCCACTGCTGCCAGGGGCTTTGTTTCTCTTCTCTTCTCTTGGATTACTGAACAAGGTAGAGGTCCATAGGATTTAGGGGCCCCTTATCTGGATCCTCTGTGATACTTGACTGTCCTTTATTTCTCTCATTTAAGAGAAGAACTCAGTTAATCGCAGATACCTAAAAGGTCCATCTGAAACATCATTGTCCATAAAGTCTGCATAGTGTCTTTAATATTTTGTGGCAGTGTGGACCATGATAAAAGAGAGTCTTTGTCACGTTAAGAAATAATGCATTGAATTAAAACATAATTCTGACTTGGCAAAATAAGCATTTAGATTGATGCATCTCATACCATCAATTGTTGTATTATATCTTTATTGGTGAGAGGACACAAGCATGGATGCAGATCTTTATGTTTGCTTCTTTGTGCACAGTTTTGTGTTTCATTTAAAAAAATTTAAAAAAAGATAATTCTACATCATTCTAAAAGCATGAAATGGTACAGGTGGTCAGTCTATTTAAAGCAACAAGTTATCGGTTCTTGAGTTTGAGTGGATTACTTAATGCTATAAATGATCTGCACTTCACCTTTGACATAATAATAATAATCATAATAATAATTGTTATATTTTTATATATATAAATATTTGTATAAATATATACTTGTGTGCTCTCTAAAAATGTAAAAATGCTCTGCTGCGGATTTAATAGAAAACCAAGAGATGGTAGTGTTCTGCCAGGGGATATGTCTTGTATGCCTGAAGAAGGTCTATGACTGAAAGTTTGTGAATGTATTAACTAGGCATTTACTTGAAAATGTTCCTTGTCATTGAAGATAGTCTCATTAATTGTTACAAGCTCTTGTAAGAACAAGAAGTGTGTGTAGACTCATAGCCATTCTCTGTGTAATGCATGCTGAGGACTGTCGTAATACTATAAAATACACAGGTGTTCCCTCGGACATGGAAAACCTGGGAAAAAGAATGGAATTTCACAGTCACATTTTCCAGGCCTGGAAAAGTCATGGAATTGGTAAAAATCATTGAACTTTTTGGAAAAGTCATGGAATTTTGTTGTGTTCAATGAAATTGTTACACTAATCTTCCATAGATTATCTTCCATGCAAAGTAACATAACAGAAAATGTATTTTCAGTAGCTGTCAAAGTAGTGTAGCTCTAATATGTGTCAGTGTGTGACACTGTTTTGTTTATCATCACATACGTTTCTTCTCCCCGTCTCTCTCTCCAAGTGCCAGCAGGCTGAAATTATGTTTGAATAGAGTTTGAATCTGATATGTTGGAAAAATGCAATGAAAAAAAAAAAAAAATATATATATATATATATATATATATATATATATATATATATATATATATATATATATGTGTGTGTATATATTATGGGTCCTTGAAAAGTAATGGTAAAGTTTAGAAATTTTGTTCATTAAAATATGTGGGAACCCTGAATACAACAAAATGTGATTCTCAACAGGTAAAATAATAAATGAAATGTACAATTAACCCATCATGCACATAGGTGGGTCAAATTTTGTGTCACCTTTGACCTGGGTAGTATACATGTTTGCCACATGTACCCTTCATAGCAGGAAAATTTCTTATATTTTGGCATTAGGATTCTAAATTACAACCGCAGTCACATTTATAGCTGGTTCTGTTTCTTTCCTCTGACAGAAGCCTGTGTTTTAAACGTGTATGACTTAAGGATTCTGTATGATTCAGACAAACCAGGCTGTCAGATATGTTGTCCAATTGCATCTCTAGGAAAAAGTGTCCTGTCTGAGGGGCCACACTCGAAGTTGAGGCAAAAAGTCTGCTGTCATAGCCTCCTCCTCAGTGCATCACACTGCCTTCCTGGTTTCTCCCCAAGAACTCTATGTCTTTTGGTTGTAGTTGTAGTTTTGACGTAATAGATCAATAAATACAAACAGGGAAAATGCATGAGTGGACTTTCCCATGGATGGATTAATAAACGGTCCCAAAAGGTATCTGGACCAGATCCTCTGTTTGAGGCGACTATTAACATTCTTGTTCAAAAGTCAAACTACAAAGATTAGCAAAAACCACACAGAGATACAAAACAACCACAAAGAGATGGGAGAAAAACTACAGATGCAAAGCTACAAAGAGAGCAAAGAGAGTCCAAAAGAATACAAAGAGACACAAAATGGCCACAAAGAGACGCAAAACGCAGAATGACCACAGAGAAACACAAAACAACTACAAAGAGATGCAGAAAGACTGCAAAGAGATGCAAAACAACCACAAAGGGACGCAAAACAGTTACAAAGAGACACAAAATGCAGAATGACCACAGAGAGACACAAAATGACTACAAGGAGACACAAAATGACTACAAAGAGTCTTTGTGGAAAACCACGAAGAAAAGAAAAACAATGACAAAGACATCTAAAATGATCACAAAGAGATGCAAATTGACCACAAAGAGAAGCATAACAAACTCAAAGAGTCACAAAATGGCTACAAAGAGATGCAAAATGACCACAAAGAGGCACAAAACAACCACAAAGGGAAGCACATTTGCAGCAGATATGCAAGTGTCAGGATCTCTAAGCCTGTATGAAAATCTTGTCTGAAACCGTTGATGAGAAAGTGAACAAACTCTTCATCAGAATAACTGTGTAGAGCAGTGGGTTAAACATTTACTGAGGAGTGCAATGTGCTTTGCTAGTCAGTCTGCAGGTGTGGTTGGGATGTGGAGACAGCTATTCCTGCTGTGGTTACCTCTGCAGAAGGAGCAGGTGTGCAGGAAGTGGCAGTTGTAGAAAACTGGTAACATTAGCGGTCTTCTTATATTGTCCATTATTTCCACATCCTTAAAGGTCCAGTGTGTCAGGTTTAGGGGGATATCTAGGCAGAAATGGAAAATAATATAACAAGTATGTTTTCTGTAGTGTAAAATCACCTGAAAATAAGAATTATTGTGTTGTGTTTTTGTGTTACCTTAAAACAAGCTGTTCCTGTCTACATATGGAGTGGGTCATTGTCTATGAAGTCTGTCATGATGCACTGTGGTGTTTTTACAGTAGCCCGGAACAGACAAACTAAATACTGGCTCTAGATAGGGCCATTTGCCTTTTTGTGTTGGCCTTTTTGTGTGAGCCCACATTTGCAGGTGCTGAGCTAGCAGCCCGTCTGCAATGAGCCGAACAGCACCAGAGAAACAATGTTTTCTATCATTAAACAGCTTTATTCAGTGTTTTTACTGGTTTAAATCACTGGGTTCATTTGTTTTATTCGGCTCCCAGTAAAAACTTCCTGAATATCTGGATCAGAAAAAATGCAAGCGTACATTAACAGGTGCTAGGATAGCATCTGTCTCCAACATGCCAAACCGTGTCAGAAAAACACTGATTTATGTTGTGAAACTGCTTTATTTAGTGTTTTTACCAGTTTTAATTTCCTGGCCCATTTGTTTTGGAGAGGAAGGGACCTCTGTCAATAATTTGACTCCAAAACTTCCTGAACAAATAACACTAAAGGAATTCTAACCAGGAGTTGGTTGCATCTACAATCCTCTCGCTAGGTGCCACTATATCTCCCTAAATCTTACACACTGTCTCCTTAAACCACTGTTAATTGCATTGATGAAAACTATGATGAATATTTTTCGTGAAGACCTCTTTTTCATGCCGAAAACGAGACAACGACGAGCTCGAAATAATAAAAAACTAAGACCAAATCTAATGTTTCATTTTCTTCGATAAGACGAGAAGTTCCAAAAGTTAGTGGTGGACTATTGGATATTCAAAAGCCGAAAACAGCCGTGCTTGTCATTATCTTCGAAAACTGCATGAGCAACAGGCTGGTAAACTCCAGTAAATAGCCTGTACCAGGATGTTTCACTAGCCAGCAAAAACACAAACACCAGAGCAGCGTCAGCCGTTGGTGCGAGTTGTAAGCTATAATTCAGCAGTAAATAATCAGCTGTGTGTGTCTGACTGTGGATGGTGGAGCTACTGAATGGATTTGTGGAGTTTGTTAGTTGCAGCGGTGGCTAGAGTTGCCACCCGTCCCGTTTTTCCCAGAATTGTTCTCTTTTTTCATCAGCTGTCCTGGGAAAAAAAAAATCTTTCCCGGGACACAATTTGTCCCGTTTTTTGGGGAAAATGCAGCAGCAGCAGGCCAAGGAGTCCATCCAGAACGACGCATAGTGCGTCCAAATTCACACCTGTTCTTCTCTATGGTTTTTCTCCGCGACCGTGCATCATAGCAAGAAGCCATGAATATCACGTGAAACAGCGGAATTGTAGCTTTCCAAATGTTTTCACAGCGAAAAAAATGATAAAGTTACACTAAAATGATGTATAACAGAGCTTTCATACAGCTTTGCACACACATTACTCTTGGGTGGATTACTCGCGAATGCAGCATCGCACAGAAATGCCACACATATCACATGAAAGTGCAGGAACATAGCTTTCCAGTGATACCACACATCATTGTGCTGTCATCCCATCACGCTATAAATCCAGATTAATTGTCTACCAAATAAAATCCTGACGAATTTCTTTACAATCCATTATACAGATCTTGTTATCAGTCACTTCATATAGTGAGGAATATCATATCTTACCATGTCTTAGGCTCGTGTGTGTTTCTCCCTGTCTGTCCACATTTGTAGTCCGGCTTTCAAGATGCAAATATCTCCATATTGTCCAGTTGACACTCCATCAAACTTTGTATGACAAGACAAGCGCACTTCACCTTTGCGCACCCAGACAACTGTAGCCTAATTATGCATGCTGACAGGGCCATAGTCACCATATACATTGAGGGGGACACGTGCCCCCCTAATGCCCAGTTTTTTTTTTGTTTATTGCAAACAAAGTGTCAAATATTATCTTGGAGGACATCATTGCACTTGGTTGACTATTTTTCTATGATCTTAGATGTAAATATTGCATGTTTCTTTCAGATAAAACACATTTTTGACTTGTGAATGAGTCAATGGAATTTCTTGCAATAATGATAAAATGCTGGCAAACATGTCCGCCTGGCACAAACCACATGTTTTGGACAGCTGTGAAGTGACAGAATGTCCCAGCATCATGGTTCTTATATTGCCGGAATCCAGAGAGTCTCCCCTCTTCATAAATGGCAGAATATGTTAACTTCCAATTTGTTATGGTGAGATACATGTAAAAATGTAAGAATTTAGTAATACAGATTTGTTTTTTTCATTTATATAAAAATTAATATAAAATACAGGCACATAGAAGAACATGAAATCATGGCAAATCTGGTCTCCTATGAATTTCATGTTCATCTTGGTAATAATGGCTGAGCCCTCCGCCTCAAACATTTGGTTGAGTGTCCCTTTTTTTCACAAATCCAAGGTGGCAACCCTAGTGGTGGCTGTTAGCAGTTAGCTCTGCTGGTAAACTGCTGTTCGGCAGCGGAGCAAGCAGCCACCAGCCACTGGACTTCACAGCTGATCCCCGCAGGACTCCACTCAGCCTAGACTTAAGGTGGTTTATGGGTTGATGCTGTCTGATAGGCAGGTAGGAGGCTCAGTTATCTGTGAGTGTAGCTGTGCTTTAAGTAAACAGTCTGAACTTAGATCAGTTTTCTCTGACAGAGATGAAAATTTAGTTTTAATCACCAACTCTGTGAGAGGACACGAGTTTAAACCTCCTGGATAACATGCTGCAGATTCACAAAGAATCCGGGCTTTAATGAAGTTATTTTGCCTAGTGAGATGGATAAGTCAGAGTTTACAATGAACCTGGCACAAATCCTAGTCATCTCAAGCTCTTTTGAGATAGGAATTGTGTAAATTTGCAGGGAAGCCCAATCAGTCTTTTTTTCAGCATTGGCAGTATAAAAACGAAATCAGGGAGTGCAGCAAAATGCCGCCTGCCTATTTTTGTATACAGAATTAGCCTTTTTTGGGGCATTGGGGAGAGTGAGCAAGTAACAAAATGTGTGGCTTAGAGTGTGACATAAAAAGTGACGTGGGAGGGAAGCCGCGGCTAGTCAGGCGGCGATTCTCTCGTAAATCAGCCCGTTCTTCACCGTCCCCGTCATCTGACGGTTAATAGCCTCGTCGTTTGCGAGGGCAAGGAGGGTGCGCAATGCCTTGTCTCCTCAGTTGCTCATCTTACAGTGTCTGTGTTTCCCTCTTGCTACTAGCTGCTCGCTAATTCCTGCTATCAGCTGTTTCCTGTTTATCCACCACCAGTGGCTCGCACGTGCGGCATCATCAACAGCTCCTCCCACAAGTCTTCAACAGCCCCTCCCGTTGCGGAAGGCCACCTTGGTCTTTTTAAACTAAAAGGGTTCCGCCAATGTGACTACCCTACGAGGCGGGAAATTGGGCGCCTCGGATCAACTTGCCATTCTCTGTGTGTATTAACAGTCGCAGCTGGCCAGCAAAATGGCCCAACATTAGCGGAAAATCTGGCAGTGTAAAAGGGGCTTCAGATTAGTTATTTGTGGTGTCAAAGTTTTTGAGAGTATATAGAGAGATGTTGAGCTTTTCAAATAATGATCAGTAAGTCTGTGCTCGTAAATCATCCCTTAAACCTGTCAAAAACTGCTGGAGAAATGACAGTTTGTAAGTGTGTAGAAAGTATTTGTAGTTGGAGAAAAAACTTGTCTAGATGTAATTTTTATACAACCTGTCACCTTGATTCTTAATGATACATGAATTAGCTTCACTGGGTTGGTTTAAAGATTCAAAAACATACGAAAACATAATGACCAAAACTTGACTAAAACATTTTGAATTTCGTCAACTAAAACTAGACTATAACTATGAAGGAAAAAAAGACTAAAACTAATAAGCATTTCCATCTTAAGACTAAGGCTAAATCTGAAATAGCTGTCAAAATGAATACTGCCTCAAATAACAAAAGTTGCTATAGGGCAGTTTGTATCAGTATTAGTCATAATGTGACACAACAAGTACAGTTTTCAATTGAATCTCTTGGTCTTAGGTATTTTAAACTAACTTATATTTCAGCTGTTGAAAGCTGATTCTAAATTTATAATATATATATAAACAGATTCAGATTTAATCAAATGCTATAACAGATTACTCTTTTGGTAGAGTCTAGGTGGAATAAAACATTTTACTTGAAAAAGAGTCAGAATGAATAAAATTAGGGTGGAGTGTGGACAGTGGCGGTGGTGTAATGGAGGGTATATGCAGGTATACGGGGTATACTTCTTTTTCAATATACCCATATAACAGCCAAAAAGCCATTGGAATATACAGGAGAGTAGTACTTTCTTCTTACTAACCTACCTTCCTACCTAGTAGCACATCTACCTCATCAACTACCACTACACTGCTGGACAGAGGGCATTGTTAATGTGTGAGCTGAAGCTTCAGCTGTCTTGTCTACATGATGTAGAAAGCTGCATTTGAGCCCAGTGTGTTATAATCTCGCAGCATCTGCTAATGCATCTTTCTGTCTCACACTGGCAGTATGCAGGGCTGTCACTGTCACATCCATGACAACAGAAACACATTTAAATATGCACACACACACCAACCTGTGTGCACACAGAACACACACATGTAATGTAGGCACTCCTGAAACACATCTTACTGAGCATGCTGGGATTTGCCCGTGACAAAAAAAAAAAAAAAGCGCAGTGTGAAGTGTGTATGTGTCACGTCAGTGTGCTGTCAGCATGTGGGGTTGCAGTGAATGAGGAACCGAGATGGCGCGCCGACATCGCATGGCGGTCCAGGCGGACTTTGCCAAAGCCGTCTGTCCCCAAATTATCACCTCCGTCTCCAGCATCCCCGTCTTTTCAGCACCTCTCAGCGGCTCCGCTCCCTCTCAGCAGTCGCCAGAGCCTCCGAAAATGAGCTGCACAGCTGAATCCATTCTTAATGGGCAACACACACGTGCAGGCCTCACACATCAGGGACGGGGATTTAAAGGATTTCATTAATTCAGTTTATTATTTTATAACTCTGGAGCAAAAAATCTAATGAAAAGAACATATTGTTCATAACAGTATACACAGGAAACATTTAAAAGAGCACAAACTAAAGGATATCTGTGAAGAATAAATCACTCGAGTTCTTGAGCTACAATTTGCAGCCTGACTAACATTCTGCATAACATCCGTTTTTCATTTTGCTTGTTATTGGAGGTGAAACTGCTGTGCTTAGGTTGTCTTTGTGGCTCTGTTAGAGTTAAATATCAGCTTTAACCTGAGCTAACAGATGCACTCGTACCGCAGTAGCTGGAGGAAATGCAGAGCTTGCCCGTGAGCTTTCAAAAACACCACAGTTCTATCATTTAATGGAATGCATCGTCGACAAATGTTTAAGCATACTGGTGTTTTTCACAGCCTTTGGCTTTTACAGCCAGTTTCCATCTGTATTTTCTGTCAGGCTGTGGATGACTAATTGTTTTTCTCAGCTTGTTGTTGGGTAGGCCCCGATAAACATCCATAAGACAGATCTTCTTTTTATAACGGTTATGGTATTGATTTGATACATTAATAATTAAGATCACAGAGAGGTTACACAGAATAAACCCTGAAATGTCCCCCACTTGTGACAGATGCCTTTTAACAAGTGACACACAACTCCACAGTTTTGGTCTGTGCCCCAAAGTTAAGATCTACTGGATCACTATTTTCAAACTTATATCTAAAGTACTTGAAATTAGAACCAGAACTGCTCATTATTATTCTAGGATTGTCTGGTGATGTCAAAAAATTAACCCAGCTATGTTTCCTATCCTATAGTCTCATTATTGCAAAAAACTGCGACTTATTCATTGAAAAAATAAAGAAGTCCCCATTGCAAAGATGTGGCTCAGTGATCTTACAAACACACTTCATCCAGAGAGAATAAGATTTGGACACCTCTCACTCATTGTCTTACTTCTGTGACCTAAAATCGGCATTGTGATGCAAGGGTAGGGGTGGTGGGATGGGCGTTGTCTTTTTTAAATATCGTTATTATTATTTATTTATATGTGTATTTTTATTTTGTTGTACATAAATATGTATGCATGTATATGCTGTGTGTATGGATGTATATGTATATATATTTTCTCAGTTATTACCGTTCAGTATACTTATGTTGAGTAAAAAGGAAAAGGAGCATATTACGATCCAACTGCATGTATGTGTATTGATAAACAGTACTTGCTTAATTAAATGGATATCTGTCTACATGAGATCATTGACTTTTAAAATGCTGTATTTAAATGCCTGTATTAATAATATATGTGACATTTCTTTATAACAATGGCTGATTTATATAGTTTATAGTGACATAATATCCTCATATGATATATCCCTGAATGATCCTATTGCAATTGTAAATGCACTATATGTGGAAACTGCAGGGAACTTAAGAGTTTTTTAACATCTGAAGATTTTATTGAGGTTTTCCAATAAAGCCTTGAATGTCTGACATCATCAACTTAAAAAAAACATCATAGAGCAAAATTTTCAATATGACTAAAGTGATTCATCAGATTAATTGTCTTTTTTATGACATCAACTTTCTTTGATGAATAAATGTAATTTAAGGTGCTGTCAGATTGCTACTAGACCACCCTGTTAATACAGTGTGCCTCCCTTTGTGAGCGGCAAGCAGGGGACCAAATGCTTTTGAAAATCTTGTTTTGAAAAAGGATTAACGGCAACAAATATGGATAGAAGCAGAACATTTCATTAGATAAAAACATGTTGCGAGTTTTGGAAATGTTACATTTATCTTTTTTCAATAAATTTGAACTTGTAGACTTTACAACCCTCTTGAGATACTGGGCAGTATTTGAGCTTTGAACTATTCAGTACAGCCCTAATAAATAGTAACTAATAGCACAGTGAGTGCAGTTAAATTAAGGAAACACGTATAAATTGAGAAACAAAAAAAGCAAATAAAGAGTACATTTTGACCAATTTAAGTCCAGGTACGAAGGGTGCGAGGGGTGGTGGATGGATCCAACAGCTACAGATTTTCATCTGAGAGGCTAGTGTTCAATCAATCAATTTTATTTATAGAGCCCAATATCACAAATAACAATTAGCCTCAGAGGGCTTTACAGCATACGACATCCCTCTGTCCTTTGGACCCTCACAATGGATAAGATTGTAAAGCCAAACCCTGTTGATTTTTCCTAAACCCAACCATGAGTTTTTGTTGCCTAACCCAACCATGTGTTGGCAAAACATAACGAAGTGCGTTTGTCTTTGAAGGGAAAAAAAAAAGTCTATTTGCAGTGTTGTCCCAATATAGTGTGTTTGTTTTGAAAGAGACTTATGCAAACTGTACATTTCCTTTGAAAGTGTATTTTGAAAACACACAATACATGTAACAAGCTGTTGACATGGCGTCCCAGAACGTCAACAGCCAACGCACCCAGGATACCTTGCAGATCACATGTCAAAGGGGAAAGTCCACGACCAAACATTGATATCTGACAAGGTTGGAGTGAGAATGTGTTAATCAAATGGAGAAACATGCTGCAAGTAGCTCGGGGCACAATGAAAACTGTTTCCGGGGGACACTAAACAAGGCGCACATGGCTGAAGTTAACCTAGCATAAGCTTATTACTTATTACTACTACTACTACTGTGTGTATTTGCATGCAAATTCTTTGTATATTATGCGTTGAGCCTTCAGGGCCACTGTAGCAGACTGATTCCCAATCACTTCCATGGAGTTAGGTATATAGATACCACATAGGAGAAAGAAAAGAGCACTGTTATGGGAAAGACCAATATGCTGAGTTCAGAGCTTCCCACAGAATGAAAATGTATGTGTGGCTGTATGAGGAACACAGCGCAGCTAGAGATGTATTTTTTTCCTTAGCATCACTTCATGACTTGTGAAATGGGAAATTGATTTGTTAAGCTGTTAAGCTGATCAGATCCCAGAGGAGCAGCTGCTGCAAGTGAATGCACACTTTAAGACCCTGCATAATGACTGCTTTAGCTTCACTGTCAATGGGCCTGATGTTGTGCTGCTCTGTTTCTGCGCACAGACCACATGGTGCTATGCTGTAAATATCTATTCCAGTAGCACTGAATGAATGAATGAATGGTCAGGCTCCATAAATAGAAAATCTATTTGTGGCGGCTGATGTTTTAACAATGGCACGCTGCCACAAATGAATGAATGTGTGGGGAAACTCTGGTGTTTTAGGTATCAAGTCAAGTCAAGTCAAGAGACTAAGATGCTGTTTGGTTAATTGAAGTTGTGAAACCTGTCTGTTCAACATTTTATGAATAAGACTTTAGTTTAGCTTATTAGGAAACTGTAAAAAATGCTCATCAGAGGTCAAGGTCGAGGTCTAAAACCCCAAAAAATGTAGTTTAAAATTGTATAAAATAAATATCTTTTAATTTAAGTAGTTGAAATTAGAAAATGTTTGGCTTGAGAAACAAATTTTATTGTGAAGCCAATTATTTGTGATGAAATATTGTTAAAAAAAAAAAAAGTGAGTATAAGTGACTGAATGAGCGCTTCTTAGTCAAGCTTTCTGATACTACATACCTGTCACAGAGACATCATGGTGTGCTGATTAATAGACAGATAATTGATCAACAACAATTCTAATTCCAATTCTAATAACTGATTAATGATTACAGTTATTTGATCAAGGCACAATAGCAGTCAGTACCAGCTTCTCTAATTCCAGGATTTATTGCTTTTCTGATTGTAAACTGAGTATCTCTTGCTATGGCCTGTTGGTCAGACCTCAGGCTCTCAGAACTTGGGAGTTGGGAGAATTATAATTTTGTTAATTAAAGGAACGATTCATTAGTTATTCGGAAAAAAAAACATTTAAATTTTAGTAATTGTAGCCCTAAAATGATTAGTTAATCAATTAATCAATAAATCAATCAAGACATTTTTTAAAATGCCAATTATCAACTGCGAGGATTCACTGTTTGTTCTTTGATGGCAAATTGAAAATCTTTGGGTTTTGGACTGATGGTCGAATAAATCAAGACATCAGATAATATTAGCTTGGGCTTTATGAAATTTATTATCAACTAATAAAGGTTACAGTCCTCAGATTAACCATTAATGGATGGTATTTGCAGTTTTACCAAGTTTGGCAAAATGCACCCACCTGTTGAATTCTGGCTGAATTTTTGAAACTATAAACCCAGGAAGTGTTCCTCCAATGTTAAATCACTGTAGAAATGGACAAATACTGAAAAATAAATTGATTGAATAAGTCTTAGAAATCAGAGTCTTCGGAAATGGTTCTCTGTAATATTTATTTTATTTAGTTTAGATTGTAGTTTAGCCTATACATCCTCAGGAAGTTGTAGAAAAATGCCCATCAAGAGGTGCCAGAGAACAAGGTGACATCATCAAAAAGCAGTATTATAAGTATTACATTTCCAGTGACATAAATCTTCCAATTTAAGAAGCTGAAATCAGAAAATATGTAGCTTGATATGTGACTTAAACTGTGAAACTATTTTTGTTTGTTTCACCCCTTCTCTGAATTCCCATCTTTACCGCACAATCTTTATATCAGCTGTGCTCTGTTGTGTTCCTCTCAGGTGTCAGGCAGCTGCAGAGAAGAGGAAGAAGAAGAAGAGGAGGGAGGAGGTGATGTTCTCTATCAGCTCACTGTGACCATTCAGTCAGCGAGGGTTTGAGCCTCTCCTCGGGCCTGGACTATCTGCCCACTATCTTAAAGCAAAAGGAACGAGCAGCTAACCTTCCTGACCTGACGCCTCACTCTCTTCCAGTCCCCACTGCCATGGCCTTCACCTTGTCAGAGATCATGGCGGCGAGACGGCAGCAATCTCAGGCTCAGTCACACGCCCAGCGAGGCAACAGGACGGCGGTGGAAGTGGATGAATATAGCACCAACCCCACTCAGGCCTTCACCTTCTACAACATCAACCAGGGACGCTTCCAGCCGCCGCACGTCCACATGTGAGTAGATAGAAGAAACAGGCCTGTACACATTCATATGCAGCAGGGATGATGCTTAAAGGAGCATCCAGCTGTCATTTACACTTACGGCACATTTCATTTTGTTGACCCTTTGGCTTACATTTCCTCTGACCATTGCACCCTGGATATAATGTAGTATGATAATAATTTGTTCTGCATTTATTTTTCATTATTTTTTAGATTAAAACCAAAAAAAATATTTTTATCTGTTAAAGATGTATTTCAGTGTTCAAGGAAATAAGCTTCTTCACTTTCTTGATTAAAGAGAGCTCACTTGCAAACACCAGGCCACACTGCCTGTGTGAGCAGTGCATGCTGGCTACCTTTCTGAACTGCTGTGGCTCGCATGCGGACAGTTTGTTGCTGTGGCACTGCTGCAGAGCCTCCTGCTATTTTAACTACTGTACTTCCACAATTAAGTTCCGGTACTCCACTTATTTATGCAGCCATCCAAGCCACAACATTTTCAACAACATGGTCATGCAAATATTTCACAAGGAAAAACCTTGTGTTAAATGAAGGGATTCTGTCCACAGAAACATTGTCGGAAGCCTTTATGTTAACATGGAGACAAGAACTGGTGTTAAAAAGGAATATATATTTGTGTCTATGACAGATATAGACATTAAAACTGTAGTAAAAGGGGGTATAATGCCAGTAAGATTATCAAAAGACCATTTTTTGTATAAACTTTTGCTAAAACCGCATGGGTCACATGGCAAAAACCCCACAGCAAGACTCCCTGATGTTCCGTAGCTGAGCAGCAGCTGCTCATGCAAGAAGTGTGGCTTCTCTAACCTGTTAACCCATGTGCTGAAAAAGAAAATACACACCTGTGCTGCTTACACAGACAGTGTGGCCCTGGCATAACATATTGGGCCTCATGCAGGAAGCATTATTATTTATTTTTGCTCACATCTATAATTTTTTTCGTTCTCACTGATTTCTGGGATTCACCAATGTTTTCTTATTTTTGGTGTTGTTTTGTCTTAGGTAAGAGGAAATTTACAAGTGGTTGAAAGCACACCAAGATAAGAGAAAAACTTCTCATTTGCACAGTCCACAATTTATTTGTCCAACGTGAGAAACCACAAGTTTTAGATTTGAGGAACATAATTTCTTACACAATTTGAGTTACTTGTCTTGTTTACTATTTATTTTAATCTAATGCAACTTTCTGTTTTGACTCCACTTCACTTCAGAGGAAGATGTTCTACTTTTGACTCCAATACAGTTATTTGATAACTTTATGTTATTAGCACATTACGTAATAAACATAAAGTTATGGAGGTTGTGTCAGTGTTTCCTCTACCATTATATTAGGGGTGCGCCCCACTCCCCCAACAGCACCAACGGCATCAAGTTAATTTTATTTAATTTTATTTTCTGTGTAGCGCCAGATCACAACAGAAGTAATTTACGGTTACCTTTCCTATAGAACAGGTCTATACCTTGTCCTTTTATTAAACAAACTAAATAGTCTTGTGTTATTTATCTTATTTACACAACGGCATGTCATTTCTGTCTCTATATGGTCGCGCCTTTACAATTCTCCTCTGCTCTCTGTATCGCGCAAGGCGGAGTTCCACACCAATGCGCACACTAGGGCTGACTTAAAATAATCGATTCATTCGATTCAAATCGATCGTCACTGGAATGACCCAATATTGATTTATAAAATCCGAGATCGGCCTTTTAATATCTACATATGATCAGGAAAATGTATTAACTATTACGTTACATTTTCAATGCAGGACTTTTACTAGTAATTCAGTTCAATTCAATTTTATTTCTAGGGCCCAGTATCACAGGTTACAATTTGCATCAGAGATCTTTATAACATACAAGTATTTTTACAGTGTGGTATTAGTACTTTTACTTGTAAAAGTGACGTTTATTTTCACCACTGCAGGGGATCTTTTTTTTTTCTTATGGCCTTTTTTTGGTGGCATCTCTTGGAAGAACAACCGCCCTTTTATAGTGTTTAGGAAGTGTTAGCTATGCTAATAGGTTGCTTATGACCAAGTGGGATTCATCATTCAGCACACCTGGGTAAGAGCAGATCTGGATGGTTAAAATATTTGGTGCATCTTGAGTTAACTTCTATTATTTTTCCTGGCAACAGAAGATTAAGAGAAGTTTAAGAGAATGTTGCTGGATGAGGCCCACTGTATCTTATTTAGCTGACCTATTCAAAGACAGAAACATCAAGGTATCAGTGTTTGGTTGTGAAAGCTACATGTTGAAGCTCATGCTTGTAACAGCAACATCCTTAAAAGGATTTCTGGATTTCAGGAAGTTGACATTATTTTGACTTACTGTAATAACTTGTCATGACCACCAAGTTGGGCTACACAAACACCAACACAAGAAGAAAACATGCTGTTTATTTCTGTTCTGAAACAGGTTTATGTTAGTGGCAGGCCTAGACTGATAATTTTCCTGTTTCATATGTATATTATTATATATCATATTTAGTCAGAAGCCTCTGTCGTTCTGCCCTTGTTTTAATTTGCTGTGGCTGCTGTTTACTGTTATTGCAAACTCAACACTTCCTCTGTGTTTACCTGCTGTTGTAATAAATTCAGCATTGCATACATTTCCACAGCGCTAATTCCACATACAACAAGAGTCATGTCATACACACCACTCTGCTGCCTTGAGTTTAGCAGAAATGCTGTTCTCAGTTATTAATTAATCACTACAGCTTCTACCATGCAGTTTTTGTGATCAGTGTTGAACTACTGTTGATGAAGCGTTACTGTACGTTCACACCAAAAGCTGCTAGAGCTGCAAAATAGCTGAATTTGCTCTAGCAGCGCCACTGGTAAATTATTTGTGGCAGCGAAAGCAGCTCAAGTCGCTCATGACGCCAAATTCTGAATGTTCGATTATGCTTCTCAATTTAAAGGAGCCGCAAAGCAGGTTACTGGCTGGAGCACAGAAATATGACTTTGTGCATTTGCCTGAGTACAGAAACTTTCGCATTTGGACAATGAAAACAGGATAAAAAATCTAAATAGATCTGACATTAAACATTAAACACACACAGCCTGTGTTGCGTTTAGACACTGTCACGTAAATAACAAATTCCAGTACTTGAATACACCGTAGCACAACACAGCAGCATGTCAAGTGGGCCGAACCGGAACCGAATATGAGCAAAATTTTTGTATTTGTTATTCCCCCCCCCCAAAGCTGTAAACCTAGGGGAAACACTGTCAGTTGTTTGGGTTAGAGTGCCTACAGTGCGATTAGTTAAACTGGTGGTAAGGACAGCAAATGGATTGTATTCCCACTAATAATAAGCGTTCCTGAACACAAAGAAATTGTATAAGTACGTGCGCTTGTCCACACTTGCGTATCGATTCAACATGGCAGAAGACACTTGTAATTTGTGCTGCCGTGTGGTGCCTGCGCCGCCGTCGGTTCTGGGTTCACGATATCCTCCGGGAACTAAAAGTATCTGAGGATGTTCACTGGGTTCCACACAAGCAATGGACATCTACTTTTCGATTGGTGTCTGGTCAATTGCAGCTCAAACGCGTCATAGCTAATTTGCATAAAGTTAACCAGTCTTCAACTTTCATTTGCAGCTAAATTCGCCGAACACCGCCGCTCATCACTTTTGCAGCTCAAAACGCAATCTGGTCGCCACTATCCATTGAAAATGAATTAGACCTAACGCCTTTGCAGCTCTGGCAGCTTTTGGTGTGAACGTACAGTTACACTTCCTGTGGATGTTTTACAGTAAAACCTGACTTGGAAAAATAGGAATAATGCCCTTTGAGCCACTGGAAGGTATTTAATGTAAACTTAGCCCCAAAAAGGTGCTATAATGTGAGCATATGCAGTAACAATTTTAGGGGGGAAGGCCATCGGCCTTACTGGAAATATGACTAAAATGCTTCCCCCTTGTGAACCTGATATTCTTTACCCTGGGGCTGAACCGAGATCCTATCATGACCCAGACCTATAGCTGATGACCAAGCTGCCTGAGCCACCCAGTAAACACATAACAAATATTTTAGGTCAACTAGCATGCTAAGGTAAATAGCATGCTAACAGCAGGCTAACCCTTTTCCACCAAATGAAGCGTGTGTGTGAAAATCCCGTTAAAAATAGCTAATCCACTCCTTTCCCACTGCCAGTAGACCAGAGTCATATTCTCTTTGTCTGATGTGTCAAAATGGAAAAACAGGTTGGTAAACAGTAGAAAGCAGCACGGAGGCCAGTGAAAATGTAATGGTGGTTACTCTTTTTCACTGTTTCTGTCTTCTTGTCAGACCCGGTGCTGAATAGATTTTTAATAATGTTTGAGTGCTGCTTGGACTGAGACGAATTGTGTTTTGTGGTGGTGCATCATTGCATTGCGCTAGCAAAGAGGCTAAAATTAGCATGTCCACACAGTTGTCTTATATCTATTGCTGTTGATCGGAGCTGTAGCCAAAAAATACCCATTACTACCTGGGAGTGAATGCTGATTGTAACCTTTCCCACTTAAGACAAAAGTCAATGTACAAATTAACTTTCTAATTCAATTTGGGATCCACTGATTTTGAAATTTTGCGCTGATACTGATACCAATGTTTAACAATTTGGCCAATAGCTGATACCAATGTTTTTATCTGTTTTATAGTGCTGTGAAAACATCAACACTTTTCTCCTTCAAACAGCTGCATTCATTCCTGTTTCTTTCATTTTATGAGATTACATTGAACACATCATGAGAATGTTATAATTTCCCTCACGTAATACTCATTTTTAATGAATAGAGGTTGAATGCTTCGCAGTGTAAATCAATGCAACCTCCGTGAGCTGTTTGTTGCGGCCACCGGCTGCTTATAGGTGATGATAACTTGCTCTTTTCCTGCTGATTTCATGTTGTTTCTCTCCACATCCACTCCTCTCAGTAGTGTAGTGGTAGTTGACTGGGCACCAGAGAGCTTTTGATCTTGATCTTGGTCTTGATCTTGTCATTTTGACATACAGCATGTTTCAGGGTTCACGTGATGTCAGATAACTCACCCATCTCCCCCAGAGAGCAGGTAAAGTGTAAGGAGCTGGGGAGGGGGGCAGGGGAGCATCAGGAACCCAGAGTAGAAGGCCTCCCTATTATTTAGTAGGCTTTGTTATGTAGTTATGTTGTTTTGTGGCCTTAAGTAATATTTCAAAATAATAGTGGTAATAGCATTAGTTAAAAAATTGTAAAAAGGTTAACATTTTGATTTTTTTTCCTTCTCCCATTTGTGGCGCCCCCTATGGATGATGGTGCCCTTAGCATTCACCTTTAGCGTATTTGCGGTAACTGACAGCTCATTGGCATTCTCTGACTTCCAAAAGTTCAGCTTTAGTTATGACTTTAGTTAAGTGTAGTTTATATAACCAAGAAAAGTGTCTTTTCAACACTGTTTTATTCATGCTAAGAAAGACGGTTTTCTCTGAGGGGCTCCACAAAGCATCACTTAACATTTCCTTATATTTCCATACACTCAATAGTGGATATGAACCTTTTTTTGTGAACCCTCATCTGTATTTCATTACTTTGTGACTCACACTTCTTCCAGGCTGTCCTACATGGATGCATATCTCCTTTCCCACTTCCACTCATCTCTTTCTCTCTCTTGTGGTTGGGTGCAGAGGAGGAGGAGGAGGAGGAGGCAGGGCTGGGTGTTATCGTACCTGGAGGAGAGCTCACTAAAGTGGGCCATGGTTATTCACCAGCTCCCCTCTTCCCTCTGGAGACCCTGTGGATCTGCACACTCGCTGGAAATCCCACAGGACTGTGCTCTTTTTCTATATCTGTGCTTTATTTTTTTCTATCTCCGCACATTTCTCTTTCTGTCTCTCTCTTAGTGCCGCACTTTTATTGTGGCCTCGCTACGTCTCATGTTTCCTCCTCTGCCTCAGTCTGTGGGGATGATTTTCTGCTGGATACTAATTCAAACTCCTTTCATTGTCACCCTCTTACCACAGAGACTTTGCATACAGTGCTGTGTCTCTTCCTCCCATATTGTTTGAGAACCGCAGTGACCCCTTTCCCTTCTTCTCTCCCTTAATGGTCTTGTCTTCTGTTGTTCTCAGGGTGGACCCAATGCCCCACGACACGCCCAAGCCGCCTGGCTACACCCGCTTCGTGTGCATCTCAGACACTCACTCCCGCACCGACAGCATCCAGATGCCGTATGGAGACGTGTTCATCCACGCCGGAGACTTCACCGAGCTTGGGCTGCCCTCAGAGGTCAAGAAGTTCAACGACTGGCTAGGTCAGCATCTCTGAAAGTTGTGGCTGTGGATCCAGAGCGGGTCAGGGTACTGTTTTCTCTAACTAGGTCCCCTTGTGATGATCTATTAATAAGGCCAGGGTCAGTGCCAGGCTAAATTTACTCAGTGTGGGTGCTGTGCTCAAAGTTTTTCAAGAAAACTTTAAATAGCAGAGGATTCTTTTAAGTTTTTAGTATTTCAGGGCTACATACACTTTTTTAACTGGTTTTTTTAACTGGTTTTTTTAAGTTAAAGGACTGTAGCTACCAGAGGTTCTTCACATTTTAGAACACTGACTACAAATTAAAAATCTGCTCTTCTTTACTGCTGATCATTTTCCCACACAGACCATGCATATTTAAAGAGATTTCCCCACTTTCTGAATCTTCCTTGCTGGTGAGTTCAAGGACACTGTGAGAAAATCAGATATTTGGGTTAACAGCACATTTTTTAAATGTAAAAAGCGACAACATTTTCTTCAGTGTTCTCACAATAGAGCTCATGAATGCAGCGCTTTGTGGCAGCTGATTCTCAAATCTTTGACTTCCTTCAACGTACCACAAAGGAGAGTTTTTAAGAAGGTTTTCTGCTCAGAACTGCACTTACACACAAGGCTAAATTGGCAAAAGAATCAAGTTGACTGAATGTTCATTGTGATGGGCAGGAGGTCTCTGCAAGTAAATTTATTGCACATGAATTAAAACCAACAGCTGCCTGGAAATAACAGAAAGTAACTCAAGTAAAAACTGATGCCATTCTTTGGAAAATGGACCAAAGTAATGTAAAGAGTTGTGATTTGTGTTAAACATGCAAAAGCCGCAGTCAGGTCCTTTAAGTGTGATGTGGTGCGGTGTGGGTCTGCTTTGTATTACACTCCTCTCAGCTCTGACACAGAGTGCAGGGACGTCCTGGTTCGTATGTGTGTAGTTGAACACTGACAGCAGAGCTCTGTCTGGAAAGAGCAGGAACAAACCGCTAAAACAAACCAGGCAAGTAAAGTTCACTCGAGATGATCCTCGCACAGCTTTCAATATTTCCCTCACCTTTTTAATACTGAAGATTTTCATTATATCAAGCCCTATTTTAATGCCTTTGCACTGGCAATAGCTGTAGCTGGAGGCGTTATGTGTTAGGGTTGTCCGTCTGTCCATCTGTCCATCCTATTCTTGTGAACAAGATATCTCTAGAACGCCTGAGTGTCAATTTTGACACAAATGTCCACTTGGATTCGACAATGAACTGATTAGAGTTTGGTGGTCAAAGGTCAAAGGTCACTGTGACCTCACAAAACATATTTTTGGCCTTAACTCAAGAATTCATATGCAGATCATGGCAAAATTTCACACATATGTCTAATAGGACATAATGATGAAGTGATGACCTTTTATATCCAAAAGGTTAAAGGTCTACTTCACTATGACATCATAATGTTCTGCATAAACACTCCTCCAGCCCTTATTCAGTGTCATCTCTCAGGAATAGAAGGGGAGATTTTTGGTCAGATACTGAATTGGTGACACTAATTTTGGGTGTCCACCTTGAAACTGTGCTGATTGTATAGCTCTTTTGTGCTGTCGGGGGGAAGATGTGTGTGATGTGTGTTTTCACAGGCATGCATGTGAACTGTAAGTACAACTTGACTGGTGCGCAGAGGCATACAAGTACAAGGCCGTAGTTCTAGTTGATACTATTATAGATGGTGTTTTCAGCAACATAAGTTCAATGTATTTACATTCTCTAACTGCTCCTCTGTATAGTATTTTTTTTTGTTAATGCCAGTTCATGGTAGTGTTGTCACGGTACCAAAATTGGGACCTACAGTACAATACCAGTGAAAGTATCACGGTTCTGAGTAGTATCACGATACCACAGCAAAAATGAGGAAGATGTGCCTTTTGTCATTTATAAAAAGATGAATCATTTTTCTATAATACATCAATGATATTTCAATGGAATAAATTAATAATGCTGTTAATAAAACAGCATCAATAAGTGATTAACATAGGGGGGATCAAAATAAAATAAATAAATAAAATAAAAATCAACCAGCCACCCTCCTCCTCTGATAAATTAAGAACAGTCCCTTCATAAGTAAAGAACAGTCCCTAAAGTGTGGTGAGGTTTGTGGACCGTTACCTGCCGCAAAGAGAGAAATGTGAACGGTTCATTTCTCCTTTGACATGACACATACCTGTGTGCTGCCACGGCTCGGCTGTTCAGGTACTTTTGGAAGAGGAAAATATTGGACCTGGAGCCGGGCTTCTCGGTCGCCGGTAAACCGCGTTATCTTGCGCTATGGCCACCGTATTTGACAGGAATACAGCGGCATAGATCAGCTCTTGCCTACCATACACTAGAAAACTTGGAAAAGACTTTGAAAAGACTTAGGTGTGATAGCCACTCACATGTAAAGACAATGTGAGATTTTAGTCACACACTGCAAGATCTCACAGGGTCACTATTTGCAAACTACACCTAGATCCCTTTTGAGATTATTTTACATCCTAGTGAAAAAAATATTAACCAAACTCCCTTTAATGATATTTTAACACATCTTTACTAGGGATGCAACAGTCCTCGGTGAAATTTTGAACTGTTCGGTCCGCCCTGCATGGATCAATACGCCCTTATGGACCGCGGGTTTTCGGTTTTGCAATTAATTTTGCATTGATGTTTTACAGGCCACTGTGTGTGTGTGAGTGTGTGTGTGTGCCTATCCACAGGCCGGGTCCATGGATGTGAGACAGAAGTTCGAAGAAGCACCGGCTTCATACAAATCTCCAGTGTGGGATCATTTTGGTTTCGCTGTTGAATAAAACGACGAGGGAGTGAAAACAGTTAACAGAAATTTCACTGTCTGCAAACAATGCTTGAAACATGTCTAGTGTTTCCCGTACCATTATATTAGGGGGGCGCCCCACCTCCCCTGCCTTGTCCTTTTATTAAACAAACTAAATAGCCTTATGTCATTTATCTTATTTACACATATTTATCTTATTTATTTACGTTTACCATCCTCCTCTGCTCTCTGTATCGCTCATGGCGGAGTTCAGCCCCGATGCGCACGCACACACACACACACACACACATACACACACACACACACACACACACACACACACACACACACACAGACGTGAGCACACAAGAACGCGGCCCAGGCCGCATTTTTCTGACCGACAATTAGAACCGAGCCAGTCTATGGAGCGGAGCCTGTGTTGCGTTCAGGCGTTGTCACATAAATAAGAAATTCCAACACTTGAATAGGCTGTAGCACAACACAGCAGCATGTCAAGTGCAAAGTCAAGCAAAATAAAGAGATAATTTTGGGAAAAAAAATTGTTCTCTTTATGCACAAAACACGTACAGAAACCGAACTGAAACCGTGGCCCAAAAACCGAGGTAGAGACCGCACCATGGGCTACCTGTACCGTTGCACCCCTAATCTTTACGTGGCTGCAAAAACATTTAACACGAGATAAAGTGCGTCACATGTCATCAGTATTCTGGTTAATTCAGCATCAGTATAGTCCATAAAGATGAACTGTATTTGCATACAAACTCTTCATTTTGAATTTCGTTGCCACAACTCATTGCCAGCCTCTGTTTGTTAGCTATGATATTTAAGTGGGAGGAGACTTTGGGGATGAGAGGAGAACTTTTTCAAAAATTAAGATTTCTCTCTAGAATAAGTGCTGGTTGGCAGATCAGATACAGGCTAAATGAAACACTGACTCTTGTTCGCTCTACAACTCCACCAGTTTCTTCTCTTTTTCCACAGCACTAGAGAGCCAAGTCATGTTCTTGCACCTCCCCAGAGTCCCCTTCACGTTTACTGTCTACCGGCTTAGCTACTTCCTGTTTAGTGCTGGAGAAAGCGCCGCTATTGATTGTTGGCAGTGTTCCCGTCATTGAACTTCAGTATTTGCATGAGCCAGGACTAAAAACTTACAACAACATTAAACATTTTTGATGTTGTTGGATTATCAAGACAAGAAAAAGACTGACTCAAGACAGATCAGACTGAGTTTTATGACAACCTTACACCAAACCATCTAGATTCAAGATTGCGCACCATCTGAGGTAAAACTCTCATGATGTTTCTCCGACACTGGAGATTTATCTGTGACAGTGAAATTGCTTGAAAAGTTTGTTTGGTGTAACTATTTTTTTTTTAGTATTAAAGTATGTTGAATCACTATAATGTGATATGCAATAGCATTAAAGTTGTAGGTGGTAACTTCTTTATAAACAAAACAAAACAAAACCTTTTTGTAATATTTACTTAAACTGTCACTAAATCCTGACAGTAGACAGATAATCTGTAAAAACAATTCTGTTCCTTCTCCTTCTAGTGCTTCAAATACCATTTGCAAGAATCCACTGCGTCTGAACACCCAATCAGAGCCAAGGAGTCTCTAACACAGCTGTCAAGCATGTGAATCACTGCTCATGAACTGCGGTCAAAGTTGGTGACCCGGCTGCCATGTTGAAAACAGCTGAGCCAAAACGAAGCTCCAGTCATTGGGCAGAGTAAACTTTCTCATGTTGCAGCTAAACAGTACACTAAAATGTGTTCGTGAAACTGATTAGATTTTGGTGATCAAGGGTCAACGTCACTGTGATCTTGTATCTATGCCATTCTCATCAATTCAATAGATCAAGCACACCCTGAGTGAACTTTTTCAAATTGGGCACAAGCCTCCACTTGGACTCAACAATGAATAGATCAGATTTAGGTGGTCAAAGGTCAAGGTCACTGTCACCTCATCTGTCTCATTCTTGTGAATGTGATATCTTAAGAACACCTTGAGGGAATTTTTTGCACATTTGGCACAAATGTCCACATGGACTCAAGAATTAACTGATTAGATTTTGGTGGTGAAAGGTCAAGGTTAATATGACCTTACATCCATCTTATTCTTGTGTAAACGATATCTCAAGAATACCTTGTGTAGATCCTCTGTGCTGCTGGGCGTAAGATGTGTGTGGAGCATCCATGTTTCCATCCATGAGAAACTTGACTGCTGTGTGGAGGGGGATAACCGCCAGGCAGTAACTTTAGTTTGTTAAAGCAACCATTTGCATAGAAGAGGCTGTCCACATATGTTTGACCACTACGAGTATGTTGAATTACTATAATGTGATATAAATTGGCATTAAAGGCTAGCACGTCAGACATTTAGTCATATTAGAATATTTCTGGTTTATTACTGTAACTATGTAAAGAGATTTCTGCAATATATTTCTGAGTTGTCTCCTTCTGTCAGGCAGAGGTGTTGGAAATTTACCGAGCTCAGACTTTTCTTCTTTGACTTTGTGCATCACCAGCCTCCATTGAAAGCATCTTATCTCTGCACTGAGTTGGGAGCAAGTGTAAGTCTTATCATCCCTGCGTGATATCTGTTGGAAACTGGAATGAAGTGACCTCGTACGGAGCTGCACGACAGAAAAACTGTTGAATCGGTGAATCTACAACAGTCGAGCTTGCAGAGCAGTCCCGCTATCATTGCCATCATCATCATTGTCGTCGGCGTCATCAACACCGGCACAAACCTCCCCGGGAACGGCAGAAGCCTGCTAGCGGGTGCGAGGCCCTTTGTGTATTCATCTCTTTCTCTGAGGGAGGGGAGTGGAGAGGGGGGAGATAAGGGGAGAACTTGTTGTCCTTCTCCTCCTCACACACACACACACACGAGCTGCAGGGAGCACGAGCTGCAAATCCGCTAGCCCCGCACTCCAGCGGCGAGAGAGGCAACGGGAGAGACGGGAAAGAAAAGATAAACCGAGCCAAACGCGCCTGCTGCTGCCTCTGAAGTCACTCTCTCCTCTCTTCATCCCTTCCTCCTCTCCTCTGCCGTTATTTCCTTCTCCCCTGCAACTCTGCCAGCTCTTCCTCTTCCTCTCGTCTGCTCATATAAATATTTATAATCTGGCTATTCCTATTCTTTCTCTCTTTCATTCCCTCCTGCTCCCCGTCTCTGTCACACACACACACACTGTCCCATTCTGGAGATGAATGTAACTCCTGCTGCTCAGTGTGTGCAGAGCAGATTTACAGGGAGATCAGGTTTAGTGTATTCATTACAGAGTCTCGGTCAGGTAATACTTTCTGCTCCCAAACTTTCTACTCTGGTGGAGTCTCGTCTCAATCTTTTCTTCATCTCCACTTTTACTTCTATTTTGTTTGGTGTACCTCCTTCAGTTTGTTTCTCTTTCTTTCCCCTTTCTTTTCTTCTCTTTCTTATTCTTCCACTTCCATCACTTCTTTCTCTCACTGCTGATTTTCCCTACTCCTCCTTCTTTTTCCACATTCTCCAAACCTCCCTCCAATTTCAGCCCTCGGTGGCAGCTCTCTGCGAATCTTATTTTTAGCAGGAAGTCAGTCGGCTCTCAGGGGCCACTGGCAGCCGCTCAAGGCTTTGTCAGGGACGGTGAACGCTGCAGGAGAGAGGGGGGAGAGGCAAGGAGAAGAGAGGAAAAGAGGGGAGGACTGAGGAGGCAGGAGATGAAATTCATGCAGGGAGAGAGGAAGTTGGAAAATGAGGGGATGGCAGGGGAAGAGGAGGTGGAGGTTTACAAAGACTACAGAGGAGGAAGAGGAGGAGGAGTAGGAAGAGTTCTCCCCTGAGGAGAGCTGCCTTACCTGGGTAAAATCACAGCTCACAGCCCTGGTGACTGATGCCAAACTTCTGCCCTCTGTTGTCATGGTGCTCCATGTAGGTCCAGTTGTCAGTCACTGTGTGTGGTGTGTGTGTGTTTCTATATTTTTTTACTGCACCCTTCCAATCTTGAACTGAGTGTACAGATGCTGAGTGCGAGAGTGAGTAATTGGAGGCAACCACAAAGTTATCTTTTTAAAAAAAAAAAATTCTACTTTACTTATTTAAAGGTCCGGTGTATAGGATCAATCAATCAATCAATCAATCAATCAATCAAATATTTATTAAGTTGAATTCTACAAGGTACAACTCCAGTGAAATTTGATCCTATCAGCTCCTTTAGTCCATTTTCATGTCTTCTTGCGTGTTTCTGGATGGTTCTGGTAATCCATGGCAACTGTCCACCTGTAGCCATTTTTGCAGCCACTTTTGCAGCTGCTTTGCAGCCGCTTCTGCGGTAAAGCAGTAATCCACAGCAGGAACATGACAGCACCTCATGTATCCAACATCACACCATTCTTATTCATCGTAAAGCACACGCCTTTTCTCACCAGAGTCCTTTGCTCTTTCAGATTGGCATATGCACTGCTCAAAAAATTTTAAGGGAACACTTAAATCACACATCAGATCTTGTTGAATGACTTGAAGTTAAGTTGAAAATCTTTAATGATGTACATTGTATGATTTTTTGTGAACAAAATGACGTAACTATGATCCGTGGAAACCAAAATCATCAACCCACTGAGGACTAGATTCACACTAAATCAAAGTGAAAAATTGAAATCACAGGCTGATCCAATGTGTGAAATTTATCATGGCAACTCATAATGTGACTCAGTAGTGTGTATGGCCCCCACACTCCTGACAATGTCTGGACATACTCCTAATGATTCAGCGGATGGTGTCATGGAGGATCTCCTCCCAGACTTGGTCCAGGGCATCAGTGAGCTCCTGGACAGTCTGTCGAGGTACTGATGTCCCTTAGGTGCTCAATTGGATATAGGTCAGGGGAACAAGATGCCAGTCAATTCATCAAACATCTTTAAATTGGGCATAGATATCCACTTGGACTTAACAATGAACTAATACATTTTTGGTGGTCACAGGTCAAAGGTCATATCCGTTTTACTTTTGTGAATACAATATCTCAAGAGCACTGTGAGGGAATTCTTCAAATTTGGCACAATTGTTCACTTGGTCACAACACTGAATTGATTGGATTTCAGTGGTCGAAGGTCAAGGTCACTGTGTACCTTGTCTCATTCTCATAAACACGATAGTTTAAGAACACCTTTAGAGAATTACTCAAACAGCCACTTGAACTGAAGAATGAACTGATTAGAATTTTGTGGTCAAAGGTCAAAGTCACTGTAACCTCACAAAATATGTTTTTGGCCATAATTCAATTCATATGCTAATTATGACAAAACTTCACACAAATGTCTAAAAGGACAAAATCATGAAGTGATGGCATTTTATATCCAAAAGGTCAAAGGTCAACTTCGCTGTGACATCATAATATTCTGCATAAAACACTTCTAGCTATTATTCAACGTCATCTCTCAGGAACAGAAGGAGACATTTGGTCAGATACTTCACTGGTGACAGGAAGATTGGGTGCCCACCTTGTAACTGTGCTGATTGTATAGATCTTCCTTGCTGTCGTGGGGACAGTAGGTGTGAAGGGTAAACTGTATGAGAAACCTGACTGGTGCAATGAGGCAACAACCACAGGGTGGTAATTCTAGTTAAGTTTGTGTTTTGTTAGGGATTATTTCCTTCATAATTTTTACTGATACAACTCTCAGCTTACCCTTTCATTTATTTCCAGTGACTGTGTGTGTATATATATGTGTGTGTGTGTGTGTGTGTGTGTGTGTGTGTGTGTGTGTTTAAGGTGAAACAAATTTTCTGACGAGCACATTGCACGGCTTGAAGAGCCTTTCCTGCTCGAAGGGCTATTGTAAGCAGTGTTGAAAAGCTGCCGTTGGTGCAGAAGCGAGCGTGGGATTGTGGGAGATGGAGGCTGATTGTGTGGGACAGGTAAGAGGAGAGACAGAGGAGAGAGGTTTAGAAGGAGGAAGAGGAAAGGGATACTGAGGGCGAGGGGCAGAGCTCGAGCTCATGTGCAGGAGTACTTCAGTCCAATTGTCTCCAATAATGGCTGCTTTGATCAGCCTCTCAGCACACACTCATGGCTGTGAGCACACACACCCCTACAAGGATCCACGTGGATTTCGTAAGCCAAGCCAACGCTTTCTCTGAGTGTTTGCGTGTTTGTTTGTGTGCGCTGCCCTTGCTGCAGACTTGAGTGACGTCTTTATTCATGGCGTGTGATAGTGTGAGCTGGCAGAGCGGAGCGGGAATATACTGCAGTGAATGTTGTTTAAATATGGATCTCATTGTGCTTCGTAGTTGATTTGGGGTCAAGAGAGGAGCAGCTTTAATTCTTAAAGGCTTTGTTCTCTTGCTCTTTCCTTCTGTCTGTCTCCCTCTCTGTCCGACTTTACTGGCATTAACAACCAGCTTTTTCTGAGAACAGTCTCCATCCACAGATTCTATGAAACATGAAAGGAATATTCAGGGCATTTCCTCTCTTTATGAACTGTACTCATGGGGAGAATCAAGGTAGAAAAACATCCCTTATTGTTGCAATAGCAAAGGGGTTTTTAAAGGAATACTTCAGTACCCCCCACCTGTGGGCTCGCTCTTCTGCAGAGCCATAGCTGCTGTCAGCTCAGACTCACAGCAGTTACAATGGTTTCCAATGGTGACCAAAGTCACAGCAAAAATAGGTGTCAGAATGTATTTGAATGTGCGTAGAAACTTATCAGAGCGCTCCTGCAGTGCAACACCGAGGGTTAGAACATACTCAGAGTATGGATCAGCAATAGAAAAGTGAATTATGCTGCTTGAAAAGTTTCTGTGTATGTTATGGTGCAATTCATATGAATCTTATTGGGTCATAGTTTATAACAGATATAGTAGTATCAGTGTCAGATGATACGTCACAACTAAATGCAGTACAGTAATGCCAAGAATATATCTGAGGTCGTTTATATAATGTCATCATATTCTGTAAATGATTAGGGGTGGGACACACTAGAGAGCCCATGATAGGATATTATTGTTATGTTTTGGTTTTGTGTTTGGACCCCAAATGCAGAGACGGAAGCAAAAAAACAGTTCAAAGTGTTTATTGAAAAACACTAAGTTCAAAATCAGAAAAAGGGGCAAATGGAGGCGGCGGAGGACTGGCTGGCGTTGCTGGAACGGACTCAGCATGCAGAGACACTGAAGCACTGGAAGCTGCGATCAGGTACGGCAGGAGGCACACCAGTAGCTGCACAAAAACAAAAGCGCTTAAAAGCGACGAAAAAACACGAAATTCACTTCCTCACAAAAGACTGGAGCCACTACATTACCGCCTGAGACGGGATAATCTGACACAGGAGTGGTGTCTTGACCAGGCTTTATTGCAGGAGTGATTACTGGATGAACACCAGGTGTGCCTCATTATGAAGAGCCGGCCAGCCACACCCTCAGCTGCACACAAAACCAAACACCAAAACAAACGTTATCATGACAATTATCACGATACTTAGGTCAAAATACGATATTATTGCAATATTATGGTATGCTGAGTATTGTGATATAATGTTCTGTGATTAATTACCTTTTTTCCAACTGCAAATTATTTTCCCAAAGCAAGTTTTCAGTCTGTTCATCTGACTTTAATCATTTTTTATTGCAGCAACTGAACAGCATCATTAAACCAGTCAGAAATGCTGCACACACCTGACAAACTCAACTGTGGGCAGATTTTACGCCCTGTGCGAGGGCAAATTAAGTACGTGAGCAAAAATATTTCACATGCAGGTATCCTGCTAACTGCATGGAAACACCCATGTTAGAAGTGTTGTCTATTACAACCACAATCCCCCATTCTTGTGCTGTATTTTGCAGGAGGTCTGCAATGTTTGCGAGATAATGTGCTGTTAGTCACATATGAATCCGCTGACCTTGAAGTCCAGGCATCACAACTTAATGCCACCCTTCCTGCTCTACTCAACGATTGTGTGTTTTTAGCATGTAAAAAAAACCTTTGTTTTCAACAACACTGTACGGACATAGATCTTTGAAGTAGGTGATGGGCCGTGTTATTTTCTTCGCTATCTCAGAGTTGGATGGTAGTTTTCTCAAACTAAGTGTGTCCAGTGTTGGTTGATTTTTGGCAGAGCGGGTTTAACTTTAGCTTGGCCATCAGCGACTAATGCTATCTCTGGATGGTGGAATGTGAGGTGAACTCTCATGTAAGTAGTATTTTCAGAGTATTTTATTCTCATATGATGCTGCTTGCATATCGCACGTGTCATACCCAAGTCCTTCTTTCCTTCTGTGTTAAATCCAAAATAAATCTGAAGTTTGATTTAAACACAGACAGCAGATTTCTTGTTCCGGTTCCTCCATCTTTGTTTTGATGAACTTCCCGCCAAATGCTGCTGACTGAGACCTCTGGTGTCCATGTATCGATACAATATTGCCATGTAAAATATTGAAATACTATACTGTATGCCCCACCCCTATAAAATAACTGAATGGCAACTCCATTGCAGTAACAGAATATGTCTTGCATATTGCATATGCATCAGGATTACTAAAAATAAGTTAAACTCTTTTCTATGTTAAAGTTGCAGTAATTGATTTATTTTTTAAATTTATTATTTTTTTTGTATACATAGATGCCCTATTTAAAAATTCAGGATATACTGAGAAACACTAGCATTTATTCTGTGTAATTAGGGGCCAGGCAGCCTAAGCTGCCAGGACCCTATTGTTATCCTGCATGTTCTTCTTCTTTTTCTTCTCCTTCTTCCGAGGAAATCCTACTTCCCATGCCCGAAAAATCAACAAACTTTGCACAAAGGTCCAGTCCCATGTCAGATTGCCTCAGCTGCAAAAACAGGCCAATAGTCCTGATGGTGGTGCTACAGCAAGCCTCTAAAGTTCAAAATTTTGAAAATTCACAACAAATCAACCATATGTGCTACAGATTTGCAACTTTCACCAAAATGTAGCCCCAATACTGAAGAAACGTTTGTACATTTAAACCTATTGCAAATTATGAAGTCCATCACTCTGTTTTTTTCAAAAACTGTAAAACCTATTAAACCTATCTCCTCCACAATTTTTGCTCAATTGACACCAAACTTGCTACAGAGCATCTTCAGACTGTGACGATCCACACAGATTTTTGATTTATCGAAAATTGAGCCTACAGTGCATCAAAATGTTTGACTGTAAACAGTATTGTAAACATATACTTGCAAATTCTTGCTAAATACATTTTCAATGTTCATTAAAAAAATGACAAAATTTTGGAGTCATGGTAGATGATGTTTGGAAAATATCAGAATTTTATCTCAAAGACTGAATTTTTTACAGCATTCTGAATTTCGCTCTCATGCGAACAATTGGAGTCAATGCAAAAATGGCATTTTTAAACATCAGTTTTTCACTTATGGAGCCAATAATCATTGTTAAAAACAAATTACCAACATCTCCATGCTGTCTAGATGCAATTTGTGTATTTTCTGATTTTTGTCTTAATAACTGAATTTTTGACAGCTGTTTGAAATCTGCCTTTACACACTAACAGCTGCTGTCTTGCACACAGGTAACTGGCTTAGTCAATTTGTGAAGCTACATATGACATTTCTGTTTGCTCAGTGAGATAGAGGATGGTTCTTGGTGTTGAAGATTGTGAGTTCAAGCCTCAGCTCGTGCAACATTTCCATATGAGAAATCTACCCAAACCTTTCATAAAGGTCCGGTCCCATGCTAGATGTCCTTAACTGGAAACACAAGACAATAGTCCTGATGGTGGCGCTACAGCAATCCTCTAAATTTCAAAATTTTGAAAATTCATAACAAATCAACCATATGTGCTACAGCTTTGGAACTTTCACTTTGAAATTTGCTTTTCCATGGCATGATGGCTACTGTCTGGCACCCTGATGCTTGGCTTAGTCAATTTGTGAAGCCACACATGAACTGTCACTTGCCAATTAGCTCAGTGAGATAGAAGATGGACCTCAGTCTCAGAAGTTGTGTGTTCAAGCCTCAGCTAAGGCAGAACGGACATTCTAATGTGAAAGTTCCATGTTCAGGCATCTATCCATGTGGATTAGGGACTACTAAGGTTAAAATAATTATGATCCAGGCAGTTTCGCTGACAGACAAATACTCTTTATCAACACTTTTCCCTGTTATCCCTTGTCTCTTTTCCCTGTTTATTTGGCTTAGCTATCAGTCAATATGCAGAGTCTATCCAATAGCTACTTTTACATTTTAAAAAATGTTTTCACCATGGATAATGTTTAGCTTTAAGCTAGATCAGGCCAGTTTGTTCATGATTGCTAGCAGTTATGTTACTAATACTAATGCTAATGTTATTTTTTTGGCCACTTAGGGGTAGAAGAATGCCAATCCCAAAAACACCTTATAAATTTCCAAATACAAAGCAACATAAGCATTCATTCTGAGTTGTGTTACTGCAGACCAGTCAGCAGAAGAAAATGTCAGCATTGTACGTTTCCCGCAAACCACAAATACGTGACAATTGTACATATCATATTGATGTTTCTAAAGTGACGTAGTAAATGAGCTGACTTTGGTATCAGGTGTGGCACATGTAGTGTAACATTTAGGTAAGAAGCCTGCCAAGCTGCAGACCACAGTTCAAGAACAGTACACCACAAAACCTGTTGTTACTTAGCGAGTCATTGTTGTGTTTCTTGAGGCTTTTTAGGCATGAAAAGCATTTATTTTTTACCGAGACATGGTGGCAATTTCGACTGGGATAGTGTCACAGAAAGAGGTTGTTTTTTGCTGAGACACTGCAGCATTTTCTACCCAGACAGTGTCACTATGAGCACCATTTTTGTTATTATTGTTGCTGAGACATTACAGCTTTTTATGCTAGGGTAGTGTCACAAAAATTCTTTCTTTCTTTTTTTTTTTTTAATACTGGGATAGTGTCACAAAAAGCCTACGTTTGTTTGTTTGTTTGTTCGTGTTTTGAGACATTGCAGCTTTTTATACCGGGATAGTGTAACAAAAAGCTGTTTTTGGTTTGTTTTTTCTATTTGTTGTTGTTTTTTGTTTGTTTTTGTTTTATTTGCAAAGCTTTTTATATCAGCACAGTGTAAGGAAACACCGTTTTTTTTTCTTTTGTTTTTGTTTTTTACATTTCTGCCTTTCCTGCCAGGATTGTGCCCCCTAAAACAAGATCATAACCAAGAACTTTTTGTGCATAAACCTAACCACACATGGACTACAGCAGTGTTATGACATAAAGATTATTACAGAAAGTATCTGTGGTGTGCAGAAATGTACAATGCCAACATTTTTTTCTGTGGATTTGGTTGGTTTATGGCCACCTTGTTAATGTAAGGTCAGTATTCATGTTCATTTTAGTTCTTAATTTGGTCTCCACCAACTCCTGAGAAAAATTTGTGGCTAATTGGCCACAAAATGCTTTAATATGGGTGCGTTTGGAAATACTCAAAGTGCCAGAGTGCACTCTGGAATAAACTGGACCATTCATAAATTTGGAGCACTGTTGGAATGTACCATAATAATCTAATCTAATATATTTTTTATACTAAATTTAAGATAATATAATATATTTAATATAAAAATATAAAAATATAAATTGGTGCAGGTAAAAAAAACTAATAACTTCATGAGGAGATGGGATTGTTCAAACCAGACTAACCCTGCCTTTCATCTTGGTATTTAGATTTTGTCTAGGTGCCCCCCTAATAAAACAAACAAAAAAAAACACAGGCCCCTCTCTCTCTAGCTATGACTCAGGTCTACAGCCTTTAGTCTCTGATACAACTCTTTATTTAGCGCCTGCTCTACTCTGTTCCCCTTAACTGCTGAATAATAGATAAGTGACGACCATGATGCGATTGCCGTGTAGGCACTTTAAATGCGAGTGTGTGTTTTTATTTTTGCCCCAGGAGAAGCAGCGTGCCTCCCACTCTGCACCTACCTCTGCAGCCATGTGAGTGTGTGTGATTTCTGGCCCTCTGTCTCTATCCTCTGTCAGGTGTTGCAGCGCCCCCCTCCCCCTTCCCACCTCCCCTTTGGACCTCTTCTTCACCTCTCCGGCTTCCCTCCTTCTCCTCCCAGCTTGCTCCCTTTAGCCTGGTAACAGCGAGGGCATTAAACTTTCATGACTGCTGTCTTTTTGTAGCACGCTCTTCTTCTCTCCTCCTTCACTCCCTTTCTTCCTTCCTCCTCTCCTATTTCCTCGTTCCTTCACTTGCCATTTTTCTCCTTCCTCCCCTAAGCCTCATTTTCCTTCATTCTCATTCTCTCCCTCTCCCCACTTTCCTCCCTTCCTATCTTTTTTTCTTCAACCCCCTCTCTCGTGTTTACCCAGCAGTGAGTGCTGCTGGAGGAGAGCATAACGAGGAGGTTTGACACTCCTTTATGGTTTTTAACATTGGGAAACTCAACAGAATTTCAAGTGACTGTAAATTTAAGCAAACCGTTTCCCATCTGTCCCTCACTGCTTTTGTGTCGTCTATTTGCACACTTGAAAGACTGTTCTGTGTGTGTGTGTGTGTGTGTGTGTGTGTGTGTGTGTGTGTGTGGGTGTGTGTGTGTGTAAGGGAGAGAAAAAGATGCAACGGGATGTGAAAATGGTCTCAGAAACATCCCCACTTTTTCTTTCAAACAAGTTCTTTTCTTTTATTTCCTCCAAGTTCAGAAAACATTTGGAAGGGAGTGAAACCTCTGTGGAAATCGCTGATGAAATGATGGAAGTCTTTCTCATAATTTCCTCTTTCTCTGTCTTTCTCTGTCTCAGATTTGTTTTCTGGGTCATCGTCAGTGCATGTAATATGCTGTATGCAAACTCTTGCTGGATCTGCGTTAGCCCTCTCTTTCAAGTAGAAATAGAAAGCAAACAAACAGAGGCCGAGCTGTTAGAGAGGGAAACACAGAGCAGCGGGGAGTCAGATGTGAATCAGTCAGCCTGTGTACACGTGTACGCATCAAACAGACTATATTCTATGTACTACTGAATTAGCGGTAACAGCAGTTGTGATTAGTCAAGCAATTGTGTGGCCACATTATAACAACTATCCACCATGTTACTAGTTCATCTGCAATGCTAACAACTGCTGTTTTAACAAATAGGAACAAAAATAAAGAAAATGAAACAGATTGTTAAGCCTATTTTTATGTTTAACATTTTAATCAAACCTTTAAATGAACAACTGAACACAGAACCACAGCAAACAAATCAGATGCTGCTTCTTTTTCGGTTTTCGCTCATTTCTTCACTTTTTCTCAATGCACTTGCATTTCAATCCGGCTCCCCCATCTCTCTGTCACTCTGTGTGTACCTGGCCTGTACCACTTTGGAACGTCTGCCCCCCTTCCTTCTTTCACATAATGGTATGATCCTAGTCTGTCCTCAGCCGCTGAAGATTCGGCTCTCCCCCATGGGAGTGTGCTCTTCTCGTTTGCTACAAAGACTCGGCTCTTAGAGCCGGCTCGTTCGCAAGCGACACATCACCAGAACAGAGCATACGTCAATGACAAACAGAAATGACATTGATAAGTCAGACACAGCATGAAAAGGAGGAGAAGGGTTGGAGGGGGATTGTAAAACGGCTTGCAGAAGAAGCAGCCAGGTCAAAGGTCAAAGCAGTTTAAATAGGGCACCCTGGATGAGATTTGCCAATTGGTTGCATAGAAAGGAATCATGTGATCTATCAGCTGACTCCTCTCCATCAATCAGCTGATCCATCAGGTGATTGAGCTGTTTGAGATCAGTTGATGTAGTTGGGATGTGAGCTGAGCTTGACATCATGTCCTGCCTGAACTAATGCTATGCTCACTGTATTTAAATTACAGTTACTAATTCAAATGATTATTACAGAGGGGTGACATCCGAATCAGGGATGTCAGTGTCAGTTCACTTTTCTTTCAAAAGGCCTACACCTCTTAACCAGTAACTAAGGTTGCCACCTTCAGTGTGTAGAAATAAGGGATACCTTTGTAGTGGCCCCATGCCTAGGGGAAAGAAATCAGGGGGGGGTCTGGGGGTCAGACACTTAATTTCCTGCATTCTGGCTATTTTTTATGCACCACTTAGTTTTTTCATGTATCAAGTTTGAAGTCCTATGCTACTCTCAACATGAATGTAGAGAGGAAAAAAAGAGTCAATAATAGTAAGAAGTTGCATCAGTCAAATTAGGGATTAAAACATCAGATCACAGATGTTTGGAAGAAGCAAGACAAGGGAGGCTTTATGCAAGAATCCTGAAGAACCCCTTTTAAAAAAATTTTAAGAAACCTTCCATAGCCTACATTTTAAGACCACATCACCACTTTGACTTCTAACTGGTTACATCAGCGACACACTTTAACTTACATTTACCACTCCTAACTTTACATTGACTGAAAGATAGCACCACTAAACAGTTCAAACAGTAGTTCCTTATAACTCCTTGGACCATTGTGTCCATGCAACATAATTCAGACAGACGAGGTAGGAATAATAGGATAAATTAGTGATTATGTTAATATTTTGCAGTCTTCACAGTATTGTCCAAAATATTATGGTGCATTCATAAGCTTAATTAGGCTAACCTAACTCTATCTGTGGACGTGGTGCTACAGTGTTTGTATGTGCAAAATACAGCATAGCCTTAGGCCCTGTGTCCACATAGCGCCTTTTTCTGAGCGCCAGAAGAAGGCCAGCGACTTTTTTCAATTGTTCCGAATGAGGAGAGAGCGTTTGCGGCCGAATGCGGCCGCCTAGGGAAAAGGCGCTGCGCCCAGCTTCTTTTTTCCGGCCGCTCCTCCTTTTTTGTGTGGCCGCTCCAAGCGTTTTGAGTTGAAAATCTCTGAACTTTTCAGAGAGGCGCTGGTGTCGTCACCGGCGCTTTTTCCAGGCACCCAATCATATCGCGGAACTCATCACCTTGGTAACCAGAAAAAATGGAGGAGAAGCTGGTGCTGGCCGTGTCCGTCTATCCGGAGTTGTATGACATGTCACACAGACATTACCATAACAGAGACAATAGCTATATATAGCTATGTAGGCCTATATAGGCCTATATATATATATATCACTTTTGAGATTACATTCGTTTTTTATTATTAACAAAATGGTTTTTTATTGACCGTATGAATGGTTTCGTTTTCAAATAAATATTTGGAAACGAAAATGTATGCTTTGGTGTACTTTTACAGAGTTTTGCAATGTGTATACCTGTATGTATCAAAATGTATAATTTTCAGCCGCTGCCGCGGTCGGAGGTATAAATGTTCAGATGCATTGTCTCTATGTGTTTTTACATCTATTGTCGCTTTTAATTTGCAGCTAGCTGACAGTCAAGCACCCCCCCACGAAATACCCTGATTGCTTCAATGACTTCATCAAAGCGAAAAAGCAAGTCTCTTGATTTCTGCCACATTGATGAGCGATTGCAACTGAGCGATGAAGCGATATCGAAGGGGCGAACTGAGCGACAGCAAAAAAAATAAAAAGTCCGTTGTGAACACACCTTTAGTTAAATTAATTATTTTTCCAGCAATATATAAATTGAGAGATTTTACAGTAACACACATGTAATCAATTCTAACCCATACAGTGGTGGCAAAGTTACTAAGTACATTAACACAAATCGTACTAATAAAACATGATGATGACTTCACCTGCTGTAGCATTAAAAGATTAACACAGTATATGTATCACTATAAACCTGCAAAACTGCGCGGCTACAGGAATTGTCAAGATATTGTTGTCATAGAAACGAAAACCCTCGTGAGCGTTTTTTTGGGGGGCACCCAGAGGCTTCATCGCAGTGCTCCGCAGCGCCCTTCCAGCGCCTTTCTGCCAGAAAAAGGCGCTATGTGGACACAGGGCCTTATGTATTGTTATCAACTGGTATTGCTTACAATGGCTAACCATACTTTAACTGGTAATGCTAACAACATGTTGGTATTCCAGCTTGTTGTAGTGTAATGTGATCAACTCAGATGTGACATCACTCACAGCTCCAACCTCTGAGGTAAATGGGAAGCACTTACAGTAATACAGGACTGTCAGCACCTCTTCATTTCAAAAGAGCAACTGCCAATGGGAAAACACCAACTCTTACTGGCCTCACATGCTGCAGTCCAGCCAAAAACACTTCAAGTGTTGAGTATTTTGAGAACATCAGCCTATGCCTGGTATGAGAAAAGTCACAACTGCATTTCTGTGTGATTAACTAGCTTCGACAAAAAACATAGGGGGTGCACTCTGCAGAATATTGCAGCATACAAGAGTTATAGTTTAAAAGTGGCTAAGTGTGGCGTCAGTAGGAATCCAGTTTAAAAACAGACATGGGACAGATGGCGTGTGGCCAGTCATTGAATTCATCAGCATTCATCAGAAGCCCACGTCGCTCGTCCTGAAAGTTGCAGCTTAATCTTCAACCACATTCTCCTGGAGGCGACATCGTCACACTGAACGTGGAAGTGGAGCAGGCAGGATGAAAGAGACAGAGATGGAGTGTAGGAGAGAGACTGAGAAAAGAGAGACCACCTACGAGGCGGCTTGATGATGCGCTGTATCTGTCTTTGTCACTGATTCTGTGTGTGTCTCAATGTATGTGTGTGTAATACATTATGTTTTGTGAGGACATTGTGAAGTGTTAGGAGGTGCTGCTGTACTCAGATAAAATGTGTGTTTTGGATGCGTGGCTCAGTAGGTGGTGTTTGTGTACGCCGTCTCATAATTGCTGGCTGTCTTTGTTTTGCGTCTGCTATGATTGTGTGTGTGTGGGTGTGTGTGTGTGTGTGATGAGAGGCAGCAGTGTGTGGGTGGTGAGTTAAATGAAATGCGTGAGTATTAAGTTTAAGCTGAGGTGAGAAGGCAGAAGCCTCGCTGCTTCTCTTCCTCCATCATCCATTTCTACCTTGTTGCATGTCTATCCCTTACTCACCTCTCTTCTTTCTCTCCATCATTACTTTCCTCTCTCACATCCAGTCTTCCCTCTCTATCTCTGACGAGTACACCCGCACACACACACACACACACACACACACACGCTGTAAAGGAATTATGACTGATCTGCGCTGAGTCTTTAGCTTGTCTGTCTTTGAACATCAGTGCCGTTGCTTTTGAAGCTCCACTTTGAATTATTGCATTTCTGTTTATGCACGCACAGATAAAGGCCGCCTAAAGCTGCACTGTTTGGCTATAATCTCACTATGTTCTATACAGAAAGAAGACATACATAAGCTGTGGGGTGTAGACACACAAATACGCACATGTGCTTGCAATAAAGTAAACCCAGACAGAGAGTTTGGCAGAAAAGAATAATTCAGTTTTATTACAATGATCTTCTTAGTTCTGGCCATTCTTCCACTGCCACAGCAATGTCTGACATGGCAAGAAATAGGAGCAGGCAGGCGGTCAGACAGGATGTTAACAAGCCAACAGTTTATCCAGGTTATGCGAACCACAAGCACATCTTGAGTGCTGATAGCAATACCTAATTGTACAGCAAAAATGTGTATGTACTGTATATGGTTGGTCAAAGTTGAACCAAGAACATGGTCTGTAAAATATGATGGATGGATATGATGGATAAGAAGTCTCCAATATTGTTTCAGTGAATTTGGCAGTGCATCCAACCAGCCTCACAACTGCTTAAATTGGTTAAGATGACAAACTGCTCTCAAGACCCTGGTGGGGAAGATGAGCATAAAGATGAATTTCCCTGAGATGGTTTCTGATGGTTTATGCAGAAATTCTTTGGTTCTGCAAACCAATTGTTGCATCAGCTGTTAGGGTGGCTGGTCTTAGACAGTCTTACAGGTGAAGACACTGGATGCAACGCAGTTTCAATCTGAAGTCGTCAAATACTGGCACTTCGTTAGTGACTTCTGGTGTCAGACACCGACAAAAAAAGCTGTCCTTTCACGTCGGCATAGTACGCGGCTGGTGGCCCTTACTGTTAAACGGCACCTGGTGGCGTCAGTGGGAAACACAGCGAGATGACAACATAATTCAAGGGGGTGGAAGTCCAAGTAGGGCGGGTGGGAGGCATGATGGATGGGTCCAACAACCACCAACTTTCAACCAGGAGGCTGATGTCCACTTCCCACGAGATTGTAAAGCCAAACCATGTGCTTTTGTTGCCAAAACTCAACCGCATGTTTTTGTTGTGTAAACCCAACCACTTTTAGGTGTTCCCAAACGTAACCACTGGGCTGGCTCTGGGGAAGTGGAATGTCACCTCTCTTGTGAGGAATGAGCTGGAGCTGGTGCAGGAAGTGGAATGGTACAGACTAGATATAGTTGGGCCCACCTCCAAGTGTAGCACTGGTTCTGGAACCAAACTCCTGGAGAGGGGCTGGACTTGCTTTTTCCAGAGTTGCCCAGGGTGAGAGGCGCCAGGTGGTTGTGGGGATAGTCATGAGCCACCGTGTGAGCACTGCTGTGTTTTGGTTCTCCCTGGAGAATGAGAGGGTTGCCTCGATGTGACTGCGAGTTGTTAAGAGAAGGTCTCTGACTGTTGTTTGTGCATATGCACCGAACAGCAGTATGGAGCACTCAGCCTTCTTGAAGTCTCTGGCCGGTGTCCTGGAAAAGGGGGACGGCTGGGACTCCATAGTTCTTCTGAGGGACTTCAAGGCTCACATGGGCAATGGTGGAGAAACTTGACAAGGGGTAATTGGGAGCCGGCCTGACCTGAACCTGAATGGTGTTTTGTTATGGACTGTCATACACTGGCCATAACAAACACCATGTTTGAGAACAGATGGGTTCCTAAGTGTTCGTGGTACCAGAACAGCCAAGGGCAAAGATTGATGATCGACTTTGTGGTTGTATCGTCAGATCTGCAGCCATGTGTCTTGGACACTCAGATGAAGAGAGGAGCAGATCTGTTAACTGATCACCACCTGGTGATGAGTTGGATCAGATGGTGGGGGAGGCTACTGGACAGACCTGGTACTGGGTACCAGGCTCACTGCAACAAGCCATCCAGTCCCTATATGCCCAAAGTGAGAGCTGTGTAAAGTCAAACACGTTCTCGGAGGGTGTTCACGTACAGGATCTCAAGGTGCAGAGGGGGGAAGGAAGGGGTCCATATCGGGGACCTCAGAATTGCATCTCTGCTTTTTGCAGATGATGTGTTTCTGTTGGCTTCATCACAACGTGACCTCCAGCATGCACTGGGGCGATTTGCAGCCGAGGGTGAAACGGTTGGGATGAAAGTCAGCACCTCCAAATCTAAGGCCATGGTTCTCTGCTGGAAACCGGTGGATTGCCCCGTCCTGATGGGGCAGATTTTCTGCCTAAAGCGCGGCAGTTCAAGTATCTCCGGGTGTTGTTCACGAGTGACGGTAGAATGGAGCGTGAGATGGATTGGCTGTTAGGTGCAGCTTCTGCAGTGATGCCAGTCTGTTGTGGTGTAGAGGGTGCTGAGCCAGAAGGCAAAGCTTCGATTTACTGGTCCATCTACGTCCCAACCCTCACCTATGGTCATGAGCTCTGTGTAATGACCGAAGGTGCTTTGCTCGGCCTGCTGCCCCTTCAACCTGGCCCTGGATAAGCGGATGAAAATGGATGGATGGACCAGGTGCTGGACTGTAAGTAGCACGCATCCAGGGATGCAGCTCTGAAAAAAACACAAACAGCAAGGCAAAACACCTAAGTGAATCAGGGGTTGGCTTTTACTTTCACTTTCGCCGGCAAGTGTTTACAAACAGGAATTGACAATCCAGCGTAGTATACCTATGTGATGTGTAATTAATTATTGCTGAAATGCAAGTTTTCCTTTGTCCATTTGGCTGCTGAAAGTTTTGCGAGTATCTGTTACAATACAGTAACAGCACAAATCGACACACATTAAAATTCAAGTGGCAGCTGATTTGACCGCAGTGTTTAATGGTGCTGCTGTTGCACCTCTTGTCTGTGCGCTGTCAGTGTCCTCTTTTTGCACTGCAGCATTTTTATTGCTTGGCAAAAATGGATGTGTGGCTTGACAGTGTGTCAGAGTCAATGCATGAAAGGTGGAAGCCTTGCACAAGATGTTTAGTACATGTATGGATGACAATTACATACATAGCTCAGATGTTACATGCACTACCATGCATATGCGCATGGTATTTCAAGCCCCAACTCTTATGTCTGTGCCATACGTATCTAGGAGATGGTTAATTTAGCATAAAGAATGGTTAGACCAGAAGTCAGCAACCTTTACTATAAAATAAGCATTAGTCATAGGGGAAGGAATCACCAGAGGACCCACAATACAATATTATCATGATACTTAGGATACAACATGATATTATTGCGACATGCTGAGAATTTCAATAAAATATACTGTGATTTATTACCTTTTTGTCCAACTGCAAATTACTTCCTCAAAGAAAAAAATCAGTTTCACCTCATAAGATAGACAGACCAACTGACCCACAGACTGATCAACACAGTCATAAAACCTGTCAGAAATGCTGCATACACCTGACAAACTGAACTGTTGGCAGATTTAACACCCTCTGTGAAGTGAGATTAAGTGTGTGAGTCAAACACAATGTCTATTACAACCACAATCCCCCCTCCTTGTGCTGCACTTTGCCGGAGGTCTGCAATGTTTGCTCTGGTGTGACTTTGGTGTACTGCTCTAGTTTGGAGAACGTGAGGCAGCAGTCACCAATTCTCTGTGAGATGTGCCGTTATAGTCACCTATGAATCCACTGAGCTTGATGTCCAAGTGTCTCGAGTTAATGCCACCCTTCCTGCTCTACTCAAAGATTCCTCATCTTCATGCTTCACTTCTCTGTAGAGCTTGGGCACAGCTGAGTTGGTGAAAAACTGTCAAGACGGAGTCACATACAGTACCTGGGTTCCAGTGTTTTTAGCATGTAACAAAAGCCTTCATTTTCAACAACACTGTATGGACATAGATCTTTGCACATGAAGTAGGTGATGGACAGTGTTGTTTTCTTCGCTCTCTCAGAGTTGGATGGTAGTTTGTGTCCAGTTTTGGTTGATTTTTCTGCAGAGTGGATTTAGCGTTAGCATAGGGGGTCAGCAGCTAAAGCTAGCTCTGGGTGGTGGAGAGGAGGTGAGCCCTCATGTTTGTAGTATTCAAAGAGTATTTTATTTTCATATGACACTGCTTGCAAATCGAATGGGACATATCCATGTCCTAATTTCCTTCTGTGTTAAAAATAATCCAAAATAAGTCCAGAAGTTGGATTTTAACACCAATGGCACATTTTTGATTTCTTGCTCCGGTGCCTCCATCTTTATTTTGATCAACTTTCTGCCAAATACCACTGACTGATTAACTTTAAACTAAATTAGCCCATCAGCATTAATGATAGGTCTATATAAGCATTCATTAATAAGCTTTAGAACAAGGTGGTCACTCTGCAGGGTGCTATTTATGATTATTTGATACTTTAACTTTGCAGCATTGGACCTTTTTTGGATTTAGAATCCATAGCTAGCGAAACTAGAGACCACTGTAACCATTGTGGTCGAGATTCTGGAAAATTTAGAGGAAAGGTTCCAGGCCATAAACATATGACACACATTTTATTTGATAAAATGTTTTAAGAATAAATTACTTGGTGTATTGGTTACATATTTTTACAATTGGAGAATGTAAGAATCACTTTAGGGTTACAACAACAATAAAGGAATAATAAAATGCGATAACAGTAGGGATGCACCGATCCGATATGTGGATCAAATATCGGCCCCGATATCATCAAAATAGATGGATCGGGTAACGGAAAATGCAACCTATACCTGAGGCGATCCTTTCCCTTTAAATCTATTGCGACGTGAGCTACGTCATACCAGAGATATTGGATAAAGGAGATACCCCACCGTAGGCTTATCCAATGTTAAGAAAACGGTTACTCTTCCTCAATTCAATTTTTCAATTTTATTTATAAAGCCCAATATCACAAATCACAATTTGCCTCACAGGGCTTTACAGCATACGACATCCCTCTGTCCTTAAGACCCTCACAGCGGATAAGGAAAAACTCCCCAAAAAAAACCCCTTTAACGGGGAAAAAAAAACGGTAGAAACCTCAGGAAGAGCAACTGAGGAGGGATCCCTCTTCCAGGACGGACAGACGTGCAATAGATGTCGTACAGAACAGATCAGCATAATCAATTAACAGTAATCCATATGACACAATGAGACAGAGAGAGAGAGAGAGAGAGAGAGAGAGAGAGAGAGAGAGATGCAGGTAATGACAGTAGCTTACAACAACATTAATGAAAGTAATAATATTATAGTTATAGTTCTGGCTACTGTGGTACAATATGTTGAAAGTATGTATTAGTATCAGACAGTATACTTGTGTGACAATAGTCATATGTGTATAATAACAGTAGAAGTATGACTAATGACTAATGATGGCAGCAGCAGCAGGAGGCATCTGGCAGGACCACGGCAGCAGCACAACCACACACGTCACACTGTCCAGGCACCGCTGCGGTATGAGTTATTCTGAGAGACAGTGGAGCACAAAGGCTCCGGAGAAGAAGCCGAGTTAGTGACATCCAGAATGGCCGAGTTAGCAAGATGCAGTAATAGGATGAGAGTGAGAGAGAGAGAGAGAGAGAGAGAGAGAGAGAGAGAGGGAGAGAGAGGGAGCCCGGTGTATTATAGGGGGTCCTCCGGCAGACTAGGCCTAAGTCAGCCTAACTAGGGGCTGGTACAGGGCAAGCCTGAGCCAGCCCTAACTATAAGCTTTATCAAAGAGGAAAGTCTTAAGTCTAGTCTTAAATGTGGAGACGGTGTCTGCCTCCCGGACTGTAACAGGAAGATGATTCCACAGGAGAGGAGCCTAAGTGGGCGTGGTTAGCTCTCCCTCCAATCAGAGCCTGACTGACTTTAGCTGAGCTGACTGTTCACACATTTATTAATTACACATTGACAAAATATTTCACACAACTCCTAAGGTATTCAGCAATGGCAAACACAATGTTAGCTGGGGAATATGTGCAGAGATACTGGATCCAGTAACGTAATCTCTGATGTGAGGTTCTCATCCAGTATCTCTGACGTGACAGCTGGCCCACCCACAGTACTGACTGAAAGTGACACTAGCTTACCTGTCTGCTTCCTTTGGGAATGAAAATACATTCTTCCTATTATTGCAGCCTATTGCTGCACAAAGCTTGGGCATTTTTTATTTATTACTAGCGGTAAAAAACTGTTTGCATGCTAACTGTGATTTTACCGCCTGTTTATCAAGATCACAAGATCTCGCAAGAACTTGTTTTCTGAGACGGACAGGGCTCAAAGTTAACTTTCTCTTGATCTGTGCGGATGAAAAATGCAGCTTTAGTGTCAGAATGTTGGTAAGATGTGTGGCTTGTGGAAAATGAACCCAGTATTTACTTTAGTGACTATAGGGCGAAAGAATTGACCAAAAATTGTGATCACGTTCATTTTCCTCATTGACGACAATACATTCAGAGCTGCCGCAAGTCTCTGACGCTGACGTCACTGAATCAGGAAGTGAGCTGAGTGGGGTATCTCGCTTTATCCAATATCTCTAGTCATACGTCATGGAGCAAAGGAGAGGATCTGCTGTGTGGAGGTATTTCACAGTATTTCAACTGCTGTTGCACAATTGTTTATTTTTTTTTAAAAATTAATAGTTCATCATTGCATTAATGTGTTTCATCTTGTTTCGTTTTATCTTAGGAAAGAACTGTGTAATCATCAATGCCTGATGCCTCTAGTCTTTTCTGTTCTACATGTAAAGGTATATAGCTATTTAGGTCAACCATGGTATCGGATTAGTATCGGGTATCGGCTGATACTCAAAGCCACAGCATTGGGATCGGGATTGAAACTGAAAAAGCTAGATCAGTGCATCTCTAGATAATAGTAATCATAACTTATTTCCACATCATTTTTGTCAATGCCACAGGTAGCTACTAGAGAGAGGCTTCAGAGCGACTGGCTGCCTACCTCTGAGTTAGTTAATAATACGTGGCACAGAACATGATAAATGTCTAAGGCTGCCTTAACACTACCATGTCTTGATGCCCAATTCTGATTTGTTGCCTATATCCGATTTTTCCTGACTGATGTTCTATTCACCTTATTTTTCACGGACACATGGAGGCAAAACAGAACGCAGCCAGCTTCTGTTTTATTGTGCAACACTTCCGGTCCAGCACTCTTACCACTGTGTAAATGTCCCACGGTAATTCCTACAGTGACATTACTGCGCGTATGGAAATGTTTACTTTACTGAAAGCAATTTTAAGGACTAACTTTAAATATTTGAAGTTAATCGTTAAAGAATAAATCACCTGCAAAGCTGGCGCTGCTCTACATAATTTAAAAGGTAACTTAGCCCTACACAGAGAAAATAAAAAAAAGATAGCAAAGCAGCGCACACCTCACATATTTATTTCTCACAGTTGCGCACATGTTTGGCTGGCATGAGGAAGCACAGTCTGTGTGTCTGTGTGTCGAGGGTGCGAGCCGCAGCTTCAGCTGCTCAGGTAGAGAGGCTGTGTAGCCCGGTGTGTTTTTTCGCTGATTCGGTTCTGCAGGTTCTCTGCTGGTACACTGAAGACGGGGATCAAGCAGTTTGTCTCACTCGGGATAGATTGTGCTTTTTTGGTTCATAGTTTTTGATTGACATGCGATTTATTCGGCTTTCCTTGCTTTCCCTCGCTCATGAGCACGTCATCAAAATGCGCTGTCGTCGCATTATTCATGACGTACGACGTGGATTGCCAGAAAATATCCGATCTGTCTGTTTAGATTACAGACCTATTGGCAGATATCGGATTCATATCAGATATATTTCCACATATGAAGGAGGCCTGAATCTGATCTGACAATATCCGATATCATCTGTTTTTTTTCCTGTTTACACGTTCATGTTACAGATCCGATCTGTGCCACGTGAGAGGACAAAATCGGAATTGGGTCACTTGAACCATGTAGTGTAAAGTAGGCCTAAGTGAATGCTGAAAACAAGTAATTTATTATTATTATTATTATTATTATTATTATTATTATTATTATTATCATCATTATTGTTATTTTAATTGTAGTGAAAAAAACAACAACAGACAATCCTAGACAAACAGGGACAATCCCTGAAAGACTGGGACAGATATGAGAATTGTATTGATCTTCAACACTAATCAAGAAAGCATATGAGTACATAGCTAGGGTGGTACCTGACTCAGAATTTATTAGTCAAATCTGATTTAGCCATTTAGTATGAATATTTGACGACTCTTTAATTGTTTTCAATATAAAGTTTGAAAGGGGCTCAGTGGGACGTTCAGTGTGACAATGGCATTCATGTAATATAGTAAACAAGTTAACAGTGCTAACATTAGATCGTAAATGTGCAACGTTTTTGCCAACAGTAGATATCACTCTAAAGCTAGAGATTGTATTGTATTAAGTACCTGTGAGCTGTTCACCACTTCCAAGCAGGAGAGAGAAGATATTGTTATCTCAGAGCCTTATAAGTGGGCTACATGTTCAGTTGCAAGCTGATCAATGGCTAAAGTCCCTTGTTATTTTTGCTGCATGTGTTTTTCCACAGCAGGGCAGGTAAATGAAGTTTACCTGTGGGAGGTGAGCTGTTTGCAGAGCTCTTCATCTTACATCTGACTGTGGCTGTTCCGTATTATTAGACTTGTCTTAATCAAAGAAAAGCCAGTAATAAAGTTCCACTAATTCTGTAATAAATATATTTTAATCCCTATAGAGTCTTAAAAATAAATGTCCCCCGTTATTTTTTTGTATAAAAACTTTTATTGTGAAGCAGCAAAATGAGGAAATGTTGAGTTTTCGAGCAGCAACTTCACACAACTTCTAATATGGCTGATAGCGAACATGAAACAGTAAAATAAAGCAGATATCGGTAGTAAAAACAGGATGCAGGAGAGAAACTAAACTCCAAACCACAAAGTACTGACAGCTGAACACACAGAGACTTTTAAAAACGTCTTTCTCTCTGGTCTCCTGCAGACAGAGGGGAGGAAAGTCTCACAACACACATGGCCTGTTTGATGGGGAGAAACAGGTCAGTTGAGTGATACGCCACCGCTTCCCTCTTGAGTGCGGGTGGCCCAGCTTTTGGACCTACTCCACAGAAGGAGTAGGTGCGCAGCTCGGTGTGGCACCCCGCGTATAAACTGATAACAGAAACACAAATCGGCGCCGCATGGCTTGACTGGACGTGGCTAAAGGTTACAGAGGAAAAGGCCCACAATATTGTACGTGTACTACTGCGGTAACTTCATTCATCTCACAGACTGATTTAGTGTAGCTCGTGCAACATATAGACTGATGTCGCACTGTAGACTAATTAACAGACAGATTAAACGGAGGAGCAGGTCTGTGTCTCTCTGAGTGTTGATGGAGAAACTGTGAATGAGTGAGTGAGTGAGTGAGTGAGTGGGGTGGAGCTGTGCGTGTGTGTGAGAGAAAAGATGAACACTGGTGTGCGTTATGTGGCGCAACTTGACCCTACATCAATATAAACGGTATTGTCTGTATCTATATCTTGCTTGAAAATATATCGATATACCGCCCAGTCCTAGTCTGTACCAAAGAGCAGTGTGAAGGTCAAGAGCACTCACTCTGCAGCAAAATCTGGGGACAAAAATGTCCCCAGTATAGAGTGTGCCAGGGCTGACGTCAAAACCCGGAAGTTTAGCATCACGCTGGTTCCCGGAAGAGAAAGTCAATGTGATTTTTGCATTGCGTTTTGGATTATGTCAGAAAATAAGCTCTGTGGCTAACACAAGTTTATGATACTTACAGGTTTTGTTCACACTTTGAACACCTTTCATACCGCATTTGAAGCTTAAATGCAATCGCCAGAAATAAAAAGCTCACGTTAGACTTTAATGGACTACATGACTACTCCACGGTCACATGACTCTTCATGTCACCGCCACTAAGCTTTCAACTGATTTCGGCCGCTTTATTTTAAAAACATTGTATAGGCCTAATGGGGAAATCGGACTGTTTAAGCTAAATAAGAAGCTGTAATGGCGGACTGCCAGCACTCTCGCCTCTTCAGGGGTGATGACGTTTAATGTCCCCGACAGGGTTTGTAGTCGTATTTAGCAACTTGTTAGCAACCGCCTTTTTTACGACACGTAAAAGCTTCAAAATTCACAAGTAGGGTATTTACTGACGTGTTTTATGTCGTAGAACAAAACCTGAAACTTGCTTAAGCTTTTGTTAACCACAGACCTTATTTGAGGCATTTTACCAAAATCCCATTCAAAAAACGTATTGACTTTTAGACGAGAGAACCGGAAGTGCTAAAAGCGCTAACAGAGTTCCGGGTTTACTGGCACACTCTATTGTACACTGCACAGCACACTGACCAGCAAAAACAAAAAAGAATGCTCAACTTGAGGCAGTCTCAGGCAAAGATTCAAATCAAATTCACATAATATAAAATCTCCTGTCATTTTCTCTATGCCTCCTCAGTAATGTTACCTCACACACAACTATGTTGATGAGCTTAAACTCCAGATGTGGTCTGATACATTCATTTCAAATAAAGGGAAAAGGGACACTGTGTAATCCACACTCACACACACACACACACACACACACACACACACACACACACACACAATAAAGGCACCTGTGAAAAATGTGATCCCAGCCATAATAAAGTGGACTTTTCCTTTAATTTAATTTTAGCAGAAACTTTTGGCTGCTGCTTCTTGTACACATGCATTCACTCATTCTGACACACACACTGGTATTAATTTAATCATTTTGGGTTGGCAGCATATATTTGGCCCCTGTTCGCAACACACACACACACACACACACACACACACACATTGCTATTAAGTTATTTGGCAGGACATTTTGGCTACTAGTTTTTGGTATCTATGCAGACACACACACTTAGGAATTAACTTTGTCTTGGCAGGCAGGACTTTTTTTCTGCATGTACACAAACACACACATGTATAAGAGCGCACACACACACATGCACACACAATGGGCAGTAATCCCCCTGTACATGCCAGAGCTTTGGGCAGAGCAGGGATTTTCCTCTTCAAAGAGCAGACCACCCATCGCAGCCTCGGAACAATGGTGGCCGAACTCCGGAAGATTTCCTGTGGCGGGGTGGGAGTACGCACACACATACACACACACACACATGCATACAGATACTGTAGCCTGTGTTATGCATAAACACACACACACAATCATATGCATTTGCATTTGCACATCAAGATAGACAAACAATATGCCTCTCCACAGACCCTCAGGATCATGTACATACCTGCAGGCAGCATGTGGCACTTTTACACACATTTACACACACACATACACAGGCTGCCTTGTGGAGCTTGTGGGAGGACGGAGGTTTTAGTGGTGACAGACAGACACACAGCAGATCTGGGATGTGTATAACTGGAGGCGGGCAGGCACTTGACAAAAGAGCAAAGACACTGAGCGAGAAGGGATTTGAAAAAGAACCAGAGAGGAATAAAGGGATGAAGGGGCAGAAGGAAAGACTGAAGTCCAGCTGTTTCCACTCCTGAATGCAGCCTCACTTTCGGGCAGCCAGGTCCTGTGTTTCCCCCAATTTCTGCACTCCCTCTTGCTCACTTGCTGACTTTATCTTTTTTTCTTTTTGTCTTCTTCTTTTGTTATTTGTTTTGATGCAGCAGAAGACGAGGTGGCCATCCTCCCTGTGCAGCCGCCGCTTCACTCACAGACAAATTAAAACTATTTGTTGCTTAAAAGCAGCCTTTTGAATTCAAGACAAAAGATGGCGGGGCGACAAAGAGCGGCCCGTGTGTTGTGGGGGGGAATGTCAGCCCAAATGTTTAGATGCCCCCCCTTTCCCTCGCACACTTCCACCCACATCCTCTTCCCTTTTCTTCTCTGTCTTTTGTCACATGAAGCAACACATTTATTCTCATTTGATGCAGAAATTCTTTTTGTTATTGATTTGTTCTTTGTGTACACGCACAATAAGAGACTGTATTGCAGAATTTCACTCACTAAAAAAGAATCCACGGGTTCATCTTGAAAAAATTGCATGCACCTTTTTAAGTAGTTCCAACTCTAATATTATTCTCTCTGACGAGTTAATCTGACAAACTCAATTAGTTAAGTACAACAATCATGATTTGCTCAGACCTCGAAAAGCTTAATTAAGTTGAACCAACTTAGTATTTAGTGGTCAGATTATCTTATTTAAGATATTCTAATTTATTTACTTTCATTCCATCCTACTCAAAAATGTTAAAAATGTTTTTGATGTTGCCCAACTTCTTACACATATATATATATATATATATATATATATATATATATATATACATACATACATATTGAAAAATACCAAGGGCTGAAAGAGGAGCTAGAAAACATGTGGGGAGGAAAGGCAACAGTGGTGCCAGTGGTAATCAGAGCACTCTGGGCTGTGACCCCCAAACTGGGAGAGTGGCTCCAACAGCTAAGATACTGTGCTAACCTCATGAATCTAAAAATAAAATCCACTGTTTCAACTTAACAAAATTAAATTAACAATTTGCATGCATCATTTCAAGTAGTTGCAATGCTCTGGCATTATTTAGTCAGTCTCATGAGTCCTTAATAATCTGACAATGATTTGCTCTGACCTCGAAAAGCCTAATTAAGTTGAACCAACTTAATATTCATCCAAATGTTTTGGTGATATTTAGTGGTCAGATTATCTTATTTAAGATATTCTAACTTATTTACTTTAATCCCATTATACTCAAACATTTTTGAGTAAAATGGGATTAAAGTAAATAAGTTAGAATACTTCTTAAAATAAGTTGTCAACTGATTAAAACACTTTAATGTTACAAACATAATTTTCATGTCATGTTCAATCATTTATTTTAAGCATTATCCACTAACCTCATGAATAATTACTTAGACTGTTCTTTCTTTTTTTGTATTGTTATCATTTTCATATTGACAGTGGTTGAATTCCTACACACACTGGCTGCTTTTAGTCAGATATGTAAAGTGCAGCTAGTTGGTATTCACACCTTGTCATCTTGCAGCATTTTTCTTACTGGGGGAAACTTTCAAAAAATTCATCCCTGAAATTGAAATTTAATTCTGCTAAGTAAGATTACCGTGTGTGTGTGTGTGTGTGTGTGTGTGTGTGTGTGTGGGAGGATAGTAGGGTATTTGTGTCCAGCTGGTGGAGTTGTATATTTCTCCCCGTGATTTATTTCTCTCAGTTTACAGTTGGCCGTCAAACTTCATGGGTGAAAAACTGCTCGCGTTGCAGAATTTCTGAGGAGACACAGATAGTGTTTGTCAGAAAATTTATGACCACTGTGTTGCCTTGCTGTCTGTCTTCCTCAGGCACACACACACACACACACACACACACACAAGCATGGGCACACATCCGTTCCCCTTACTTATTTTTTGATGTTTGTATTATAGGCATTTAGCTGATGAGCTCATCCAAAGCAGCTTTCTTTCTTCCACGGCTTGTCTTTGATCATCACCGTGGTGCCTTCCCTTGGATATAAAGTGTGCCACCCTTGAGAGAATATCCCTGACCTGACATGGTGTAGAAAGGAGCTCGAAGACCAAAGGCTTCTTCTTGACCCATACTTTTCATTTTGCATTTTTGCTAAGCATGCTGCCTGAGGTCAGTCTGGTTTTCATCTCACACTCCAGACTCCAGTCTTCAAAAACTGAAACAACAAGCTACACAAGTCTCCAGGTAGATGCTGCACTCCCATGCAGCTACTTGGCACCTTTCCTGCTGAGCTTACACTGAGAAGCTATCACAGTCGTCATTAAGGCTGCAGAGGAAAAAAATGTGGTCTGATATGTTTGTAGCATTTTTGAAGGTGATATGAGATGCATTTAAACAAGATTTGTACATGCTGAAAATGAACAGCCTGAGATGGCTATGTGATAAATGTAAGTTAATTTTAATGTAGTCTTAAAACTGCACTATTTAGATATTTACATTAACAGAGGCTCAAATGATGAAGTGGAATGTGAGAAGGGTCATTCATTGTGACAAATCACAGAGAATTATCACTAGACTCTGCAGTTCTGTTCTGTTTCACAAAGCTTATTGTTTTCTTTGTTTTTTTTCTTTTGACGTACAAATTAAGCAGTTAACTACAGAGCCAAATGCTTTACTCAGTGGAGACCAATGCGTAGCTAAAAGGAAAGTTAATACTTCATTAGGTGGACACAAGAATGTCTATAAATGCATGTTAGTGAGCATTTCTCCTTTTCCAAGATAATCCTTTCATCTGACAGGTGTGGCATATCAGGATGCTGATTAAACAGCAGCATTACTACACAGGTGTGCCTTGGAATGATCACAGTATAAGGACACTCTAAAATGTGCAGTTTGATCACACTACAGTGGGGCTGCCCCTGACTAAGAATTTTCTTAGTTGACCTAGCTAGGTCTAGTTAGTCGACTAGTTGCTCGCAGGTTTACAATATTAATTTGATTTTGAAATTCTATATTTTGGGCAGGGCAACACAATAGTTTGAGTTCAAGGTCTGAGAAAGAATAGTGTAAGTAACATTGTTAACACTTTGCTACAGTACAGAGAAATACAAAACCGTACTAATGAACCTTAACTGATATAGGCCTATATTTTATCTACAATCACACATCACACACTGAGCGAACTACTTGTTAATTACGCTATCAGCAAAGCAATAATGATTGTGCTAAGCGGCTAATGGGCATGTAGCTACTTAAGTGTAGCTGATGTAATCATCTGATACATCATCTTTGTAGTCAACGAATGATGGGCAAATGAATGCCTGCAGTTTACATATCACCTTGGTTTTGTCCTTCACCTTCTCAAAATGATCCCACCCTTTGGATTTCCTGCCTGACATATTATTAACTAGCTCATGTAATAACCACAGGTACCAGCCCTGTAAATTAATGTGACTCCTGTCTGACTGCTGAACGTGGCCACTTCCTGTGTCTGTCCTTTCAAATTAAATTCTCACATGGTCCATTCAAATGGCTCATCCAGATCCAGTTGGTCAAAATTGGGTAAAAATTCAGCCATGACTACTCCAAACAGAGTAACTCCTCGCGTTTGTAAGGTCAGTCCAGCGGTTACTTCCTGCAACAACTCAAATCTCACGAGACGTGAGATTTCAGAGCCAGACTTTCACTCTCTGAATGTTTTGACTTGCCACAACAAACATGTCCGAATTTTTACCCAATTTTGACCAGCTGGATCTGGATGAGCCATTTGAATTTGATGACCACCCGTATTTATTTGAACACGGAGTACACGGACATACACGGATGTAGAGCTCATTGAAATTGAAGAGCGGACGAGGAGAGAGAGGGAGCAGTGTTACTTTGAACATGTCCGAATCCAGCTAAAGGTAAACACAGACATTCATTTCTCTTTTCCGTTATTTTGTTGGATAATTATACTAACAATCCGAGCCTATCTGTGTGAAAAAAATGCACTTTGAGTGGCCGTATTTTGACGTTGTTTGACGTTGTCTGAGTGCCCTATTATTTAATATACCGCGCGCTCACGGGCTGCAGACAGGTCAGCCCTAGTTTCGTACTAGAGAAATGTCAAATATTGAACATCCTATCACTAATTTAGACAAAAGTAGATCGGAAAATAGGTCCCAGGTTGAAAAAAAACATTAGTTCCCCTTTAAACCTGTGAACGATAGCAGCAAAAACAAAAGTGCTGCATTTAATTTTTTGTTCAGTGTATTTAAGTTTGTAATCTGTCAAGAATATATGGTGTATCCACTTACATTATGTTCTTACCCACCAATAACAATACAAAGATTAATAAAAATGTGTCAATATTTTAATAGATTGAGACCAGCTTGTTGCAAAGTGAGTCTGGACTAACACAAAACGTGTTTCTACATCTCATCCCTGTAGCTGCTTCACAATAAATACCTTCAGTAATACTTCTTTGCTTCTTGCTTTGATTTTGTTAGATTTCCACCAGCTGGAAGGCTTTTATAGTAAAGCAGCTGCAGGCATGTGACATACAAAGCACAAGGAAATGTTGAGGTAGCCTGAAATACTAATTTACCGTTAAATAAAAGTGAATCTTAATTTCTATTTGTACATTTTTATTCAGTTGAAAGTTTTAGTTAGACATTTTACTGTGGCGGTCTCTGAATATCTCCAAACCTTTCTTTTTTAAAATCTCGTACAGAAAGTTTTGTATGGATTGGTGCCACATGAGGTCTTGAATTACTGAAATTACCAGTCCTGTTAGGAGCTGCACAAAAGCTGAACATCGTTAAAATCTTTCCAGGTATTTTGTGCAGTGCATTCCAAGTTTTTGGGTCCAAAAGTGTCATGTTTACTTGCCTATTTCTGTATTTCCTTTCCTATTAAATTTCTCAATATTTGTGTGAAAAATAGAGAGAGGTAAATATTGGTCTTCAGGACCCACAATGCAGAAGCACAGTGATGATGCTGCTTTAGACATTCAGAGAACATGGGGGGATTTTATGCATTTTTTGGTAAAAAAAAAAAAAAAAAAAAAGACAGCCCCATTACCTTCAGTACTTTGAGAAAGAAATACAGGCGCTCTGCAGGCTTTAATAGGAATTTGATCGAAAATAATGATTGAATTTTTATTTTAGAGCAAATATTCCTTCAACCTTGGTTTATCTAGGAACGTTACTTCAAATGCCAAAGTCTGACGAAAAGCAATCGAAAACATCTTTTGATTGTGCGGTGGCGTGTGTGTCCGTGTGCCTTTTGTGGAGGTGCAGCCCCTCATTTACGGGGCTTTTTTGGTGTCTGCTTGACAACTAAACACAAGCCCTTCTGCCAAACAAATGGGAGCTGTGTTGGGGAGAGGGGGCGTCCCCGGCCCAAACTGCAGAGACGGGCACTCTTTGACAGCTGCTTTCATCTTGTTATTATTCCTCCTTCACACTCAAGGATTTTTGGGCTTCCTAAAGTATTTCTGTCGCTCTCTCCTTCCTCTCCCTCCCTCTATCCCCCCACTCTTTCTCTCTTTCTGTCACCGGGCTGTGATTGGCTGTTATGACAGGGCCGTCGCCGGGCTGTCAGCCTCTTCTAAAGCTCAGTTTAATTACTCCTTTTCACTAACATGACACGTTCATGCACAGATGCATGCAAACTTGCACACATGAGGGAAAGTCACTCACAAACACACATGCTGACACACAAACCGATGTGCTCAGCTGCACGCCATGCCATCCTAGCAGTATTTAAAAAAAAAAATTTAAAAATTCCATGGTGATTGAACTCACCGTCAGCCACTCTACCTGACAAAGCAGACCCCCAGATGTTTGTCAGTGTTGGCTCTCTGTTTCCTCAGCGGAGCTTTGAAAACATCATGTAGATTTGTGAAGGGCCGGCCGCCGCTGGGTTTGATGGGCACAGATCGATTGTGCGCCCTGCTGTGCCAGGCTCTGAATAGCCAATTAAAGCCATTGAGACAGAGGAGAAAATGGGGGGTGATATGAAGGAGTGGGTGTTTGATTAGAGGAGGATGATGAGAGAGAAAGGGGGAAACATGCGGCGGCGGTTGCCATAGCCCGTAAATGTTTAATATTCTGCATCGTAAACTTCACAATGATCACTCTTTCTGATTTCCCTCCTCATCATTTCTCCAGATAAAGATTCCTTGACGGATGCATTCAGCCATGCTTCCATAAACAGAAGACAGCAGTGTACTGGGTTGAGACCTTGACTGATGGAGGGAAGCTAAGACAGATGTACAGATTTGCTAGAAATGAAGGGAAAGACAATGAGAAAGCCATGTCGCATGTGAATGCCAAGAAGTCTGGGATGAGTTTCATATCCAGTCCTCAATTTTCCCTCTCCTCCTTGTCCCTCCCCACTCCGTCTGCCACCCGGCTCTCCTTCATTTCCTTCCTCTCACCCCTTCCCCTACATCTCCCCTTTCCATATCCTTCCATTTTCTATTTCTATATATCCTTCTTTCCTTGTCTTTTTTCCTTTGCTTTTCTTTCATGCCTTTACCACTTTCACCTCCTGCTTCCTAATTCTGCTTCCTAATTCTCACCTCTACTTCTCCTCCCCTCATCTTTTCTTCTATGCCCTCTCTATCCCCCTCTCTATTCCCTCACATAATTCAACTTCATACCTCCTGCTTTGTTCACCCTCATCTGACTTTCTTCATCAAATTTTGCCTCCTCTCTCCTTTCTCCTTGTCACTCCCCAATCACTCCCATCTTCCCTTTTTTTCATGTTCCTTGCTTCTCCTTAAGTTTTTCTGCCATTATTTTCCTCCTTCCCTCCCCACTTTCTCCCCATCTCTTTCCTTTTGTTCACCTCTTTACTTCCCCCTCTCCTCTTCTTCCAGGTACCCTGCCCTATGACATCAAGATAGTAATTGCCGGAAATCATGAGTTGACCTTCGACCAGGAGTTTATGGCTGACCTGATCAAGCAGGACTTCTACTACTTCCCTTCTGCCTCCAAGTTGAAGCCTGAGAGTTATGAGAACGTCCAGTCACTGCTCACCAACTGCATCTATTTGCAGGACTCTGAGGTCACTGTGCGGGGCTTCAGAATCTACGGCTCCCCCTGGTGAGTAACCTCTGCCACTGCACTACACACGAGCCAATGCCTTGTACTGCAAACATTCTTCATTGAGGTTTCACTTTGATGTGACATTTATTGGCATCAGCTTCTAAGAAAATACACTCATATTATCAAATTGCACAATATTTTTGCCTTATGTTTCAAGGTTGCACTTTGCAACCTAAATTTCTTTCCGATAGTGTCTTGTATGAGAGAAATGGTCAGTGACACATTTTGGTAGCCATTGTTGATTAATCCAGATGTCTATGTCTGGAGTGCTTGCTTGTTTTTAGTTTTTAGTTTTTAGTTTTTTTTTCTTTCTGTGCGCAGAAAACATTTACCACAGGTAAAAAACAACAAACTTCTGAAAAAAAAATCCCTCTTAAAGTCAGCACGTACTCATTGTCTTGTAGCACTGCACCCTTTGCTTGCGTCATTTGACGCTCATATAGCATGCATCAGAATGTCATACAGATAGATGAGCTTCAACCCAAGGAAAATAGGAGAATGGCAGATCTTGATGCATTTTCCCTTTCACCAAAAACTATAGCTGCCGATCTTTTGGTGTGTGATGCTGTGATTATCGTTTCTCCCCATTCTCTGCTGTATTGAGCTTGGTGCCTCCTTGTGGGGAGTGAAGATGATATTCAACCCTCCCATAAAAATCCATTATTGGTTTAAAAGATGTGCTTTTCATCTAGATAAAGGTAACATCTAAACAAGTTTATATTATTATTTATCCAAACCACTTGTATCCAGATATTGTGGGATGGTTAAGTCGTCTGACTATGGTACAGGTTTATTGTGTCAAAAGCTAGTTTTATAACCATTATTTTAGTTCTGTGTTAATATTTCACATATTCCTAAATTAATTAGTGTTTAGTCAAATAACCACATGGCAAATGAGAGGCTAGCAATCCAACACCAGAAAAAATGTTGGCATTGTATGGTTCTGCAAACCACTTATATGTTACATTTGTACGTTACTATACATACTATACTAATATGTTGAAACTTTCAACAGCACTGTGGTTAACATGTGGTTAGGTAAAGGCACAAAAAACACTTAGCTATGGTTAGGAAAAGACCATGTGTGGGCTGTAAATGTCTGGTTTAGGGGGCACAGTACAGCCTGGAAATGCAGCGGTGTCTGAGTAAAAAAAAGACAACAACAACAAAAAACTTTCTAAGGCACTTTCCCAGTAGAAAACCCAACAATGGCTCAGCACTATTCCCAGTGGAAAAACAGTAACAGATCACTGAAAAACAGCCACATGTGGTGCCTTAAAATCTGCTGGAAAAACAGCAACAGGTCACTAGAACACAACTGGTTTTGTTATTTGTTGGTCTGGAACAGTGGTCTGCAGCTTGGCAGGCATCTCTCCTACGTGCCACACCATCCACCATTCCCTCCACTTCCAGATGACAAAGACAGCTCATACACAATGTTACTTTATAACCCTTTTCCACCCAAATTAGTGCATTTATGCAAATTTCTTAAACACAGGATAACCTGCTAATAATAGGCTATAGACTTCTTTCCCATTGCCAGTAGAACAGAGGTGTGTACACTGCTCTGCAGCAGACAAGTATGCCTTTTTGTGTATGATAGGGTGTTTTTTTATGCGTCACATTTGATGTCAAGGGCAGGCTGGAAAACAGGTAAGTAAACAATAGAAAACAGCATGGAGACCTGTGAAAACTTAATGGTGGTTACTTGCTTTTATATAGCTCTTACTAATTCAGTCTGTCTGTCAAACTCCGTGCTGGCTAATTTGGGTCAATGTTTGAGCACTGTTTGGGCGGAGATGGATGGTAATTTGTGGTGGCACGTCATTGCATCTCACCAGTTAAGGGGCCAAAATGAGCATATTCAGCAGGCTGTTGTGTCTCCATAACTTCCGATTATAACTGGAGTCGATAAATACCTGTAGCTACTGCAGAGTCATTAGATCTAGGTGTGAATGCTGATTTAACCCTTTCACATTATATTAAATGGCCAGATGTTCGTGGGTTGTTTTGTGCAGTAGAAAAGGGTCCTTAGAAATGATTATTGAAGCATATAGAATGTGGAAATGTAACATATTTGTGGTTTACAGAAACATCATTTTTTTCTGCTGACTGGGCCAGAGGCTAAGTTGCATTCCACTGTATAAAATCCGTACACACTGCACAATGTGTTGGGGATAAATTGAGGCAGTAGTGGCCCGGCAGCCCATTCTTGCCATGGGCCCCATTGCAGGGTAATACGACCATGTCTTGATGCCAAAGTAAAAATGTTGATATCGTGACAATGTGCTCCTACTGTTCTCTCTTTTACTTTATTTGTGCATCTTTGAATCACTGAAATTAATAATTTATTTGCTTCTTTATTTAACTTGGACTTACACTGCTTTCTTTTTTTCTAACGCAACTCCTTGTGGACAGGCTGCTGCTTTTCCAGTGTGTGTGTGTGTGTGTGTGTGTGTGTGTGTGTGAGGGTGAATGTGTACTGTAAGTGGTTAGGTAGTGGTCCATGATCGTCTTTGTGTGTGTGTGTGTGTGTGTGTGTGTGTGTGTTTTGGGGACAGACTCCCAGGGGCAATGTTTCAGTGTGTATGTGTGTTTGTGTGTGTGTGTATGTGTGCCCCCAGTGCTGGGTAATTGGTTTGCTGTGATAGCAGGGTCCCCTGAGTTTATTGCTCAAGCCACTGCAGAGAGCTGCCTGAGGTGGACCGACAAGAAGATGAAGATAGAAAAGAAGAAGGGACAGACGAGGAAAGGGAGGGAGAAAAAGTGAAAGGGGCAGGAGACAAAGGAGTGATATACAAAAGAAGGAAGAGGTGGTGACAGATGAAGAGAAAGAGACAGACAGACAGAGGGAGGGAGGGATGGAGATTTAGGAGGAGATGATTTTATTCAGATTCATCAGCTGGCCCTGGCTGGTGTAATGGGCACAGGAGGTGATGAGTTTGTGTGCGTGTGTGTGTGTGGTGTGTGTGTGTGTAAGAATATCTCTGTCTGAATGTGTGCTGTGGGTTTGTGAGTGTGTGCACTTGTGTGTGCTCTCACTTGCTTTGGACTACATGCTGGCGTGCATGTGTGTGTGTGTGTGTGTGTGTGTGTGTGTGTGCCTCGGGTTGTGTTCCTGCAGCGCAGAGGGGCTCCAGCTGGAGGCTCCGTGTGCCCCCCCCCCGCACTGTCTGCTCCCCTCTTCCCTCTTTCCTTTTCTTTCCTTACCTCCTTCATCTATCTGTCTCTGCTTCCTGCCATTCTTCATTCTTACCTTCTCCCTCTGTCCCTCTCCATCTGTCCTTCTCTCCTTGCCTTATTCAATTATCCCTTCTTCTATCCTTCTTTCTTCTCCTTTTCTTCCATATGCAAATATCTCCACCTCCTTTCCTTCCTCCAACAGTAAAGTCCTATGTCCTCTGCTCCCTAAACTCTCTCGCTCCTTCCCGCCCCTGTCCCTCACCTCCCCAATCACTTCATGGGCTCTGCATGTACATGGATGACACACATAGCAGCCACCTCCTCCACCACATACTCCACTCTCTGGCAGGAGTAGAGGGATGGTGCCTTTTTGCAGTCCCTCCGTCGCCATGGCGATGCCAGGCCGCCGCTGTTTTATGGCCTGTGGATTTCTATAACCCCCCCCCCAACTATAACCACTATCACCATTACCTCCACCACCCTGAGGTGCTACCCAACTGTCTGACCGCCTGATTATCTGAGGGCTTATCAGTTGTCCGTCTGTCTCTCTGGACCTGAACTAATAGGAAGTGACTCTATTTTGACTCTATTAAGTGATTCTAATTTCTGACTTTAAGGTACACCATCCTAAATTGATTGCCTTTAATTTACAGCACCGTAACCTAGGTAAACAGATGAAAAAACAAAAACAGGTGAAGTGATTTTACCCACTTCAAGTGTTATCCCTTGATTCAATGGCTGGTCATAGATTGTCAGCCTCATAGATCTTTAAGAGACCTGCTACCCTTACTAGTAGGTGCTGTCCATGTACGGAGGAGACTGGAGTTGTGGATGGGTCAAACACACAGGACTTTTACCTGGGACAAGGGGGTTCATGTCTCATATGAAATCCAAAGACAGCGCTGGCTTATTTTAGCTGATGTACATATTTCACAAGATGCATCATGTCAAGAAGACCTGTCATGATAATTGTTATTATTTTTTGACTTATCATATGATATAAGGACATGACCTTCATCATTTTGCTTACCTTGATATTGACTTTTTTGTTGACACACGTTTCATCAAATAAGAATGTCACCAACATTTTAGCCAACATGATGCCAGAATAAACAGTAGGGTTTTCTCCATCATTTGAAGACTTGGGTGCAGAAATCCTTTTCTCTCTCCACCTTGTGTACTTGCTTGAGTCCAAATGAAAAAAAAAAACACTTCAAAGACAACACAGTGTAGCTTACCGTTAGCCTGCAACTGCACTTTTAAAGTGGAAGACACACAATCCTTATAGTCGTTAGCTTGCCAACCCTTGGCGACAAGACAAAAGTCCATCGTTTGTAGTTTTACCCTCCAACTACTTCATCCTCCACTCCATAAATCTAGCAGCAAAGTGCCCGGCTCGTAGGACATCCATCCACGGGAGCCCACTGTAGCACACCAGCCAGATTATGGAGGTAACTGCGGGGTTTCAGGACCTTCATTAAGTTTGTCTGTTAGTCGCAAGAGGCATTGATCGGTTTTGTTTTTGTTTGCCAAATTTTACATGAAGTCCCATACTGAGTAATTTTGGGCTACTCCTATAAAGGTATTCCATACTTTCTTGTATGTATTAACAGGTGGTGATTACTTTTAAAATAATATTTTTAACATTTTTTCATGTTGCAATTATAATATCTGAATATTCTTGAGAATTACAAGGTGTATTGAAAAGGTATATTTGCATTATTGTGCTATTATATTATCATTATATCAGTGGCCTAAAATGGTCTCAAAATGACAACAATACTGTTTATTGCAAGTAATTCTGGGACAATACATTGTCCAACAAAGTAGTTATCATGATAGGTCTAGCATTGAGTATGGTTACGTTATGTTACAAACATGCTTATTTTACCCCCAGACTATTTTCTTTTAAAGCTGACCACAGAGTATTGGCTTTTACTGAGGAGACTGGGGTTCATGTCTTGTGTGAAACCAAAAGTCAGTAGTGACTTATTTTAACTGAGGTACATAAGTTAGCCCATTACATCATGTAGGCAAGGTTACGTTATGTAACAAATGTACTTAAATTAACTAAAACCATGACTTTGTTGTATAGACCTAACCATGTAGTTTTGGTGCCAAAACCAAACAAAACCAAAAGTGAACCCTGACAAAACTGCTCTTGATACCAACTCACTCTGACGCTACTGGTAGGTGTAGCAGGCCATTTATGAGACTGATAATCACTGATAACGGCCAATCAATCAAGTGATAACTACCAAAATGGATGGTAACTGTAGTAATGTGATGAAAACAGGAAATAATTTAAGATTAGTAACATGCCATTTTCACTTTACATAGAATATGATACTTTTCTTGGATATCATCAGGGTTTGTTAGCATTTTACCAAATCCATACTCAATATCAAAATTGTCAGTTGATCTGTGTCCTTCCAAACCCCTGACATAATCTATTTAGGTTTGACTTTCAACATTTATAAATAACTAAAGTTACATGTAACAAGAAGAAATTCCATTTTTTTCACTCTGTTGTCACATACACACAGGCCCTCAATACACACACATGCACAAGCAGGACCTATACATGCACTACATGGGAGATGTAAGAGCGAGGGGGCTACTCATGATCAAGCGTCCCGAGCAGTTGGAGGTACAGCGCCTTGCTCAAGGGCTCCTTGGTGCAGACATCTATGTTCCCTTCAGGATGAATTTTAGTAACTTTGGTAATCCTCTTACTTTTCATTTAGTGCCATAATCAGGTCAGTTTAATTTGTCCAATACTCTGGTTTATGCTGAAATACTTTTAAAACTTTAAAACATTCAAATCAGCCTCAGCTGTACTGTATGTTTAGTGCTAATTACCTGTGCCAAAGAGGTTATGTTTTCAGTTTAGATTGTATGTTGGCAGGATTACAGAATAAAAACCTTGAAAAAACCTACTGGCTGATTTTTATGAAATTTTAGGGAGGGTATAGAATTGACCAAGGAAGAACCCATTAAATTTTGGAGCAGATCTGACTCACTGGCTAGCAGAGGGTCCATTAACTAGAGAACAGCCAAAATTTAATTTTAGCTGTGACGGAATTGCGGTCAATCAACTAAAGCTGATATAATCCACTGCCGTCATTTCAACTGGCAAAAGTGACCATAAGCAGTAGCCAAAAAAGAGAATCCTGCTAACCTGAATGTTTTCTACTCTGCTCACTGTGAATTAAAAGAGAGGGGAGAGATATAAGGTTCAACAAGAGAGGAAGGGAGGGATGGAGAGAACAAGGAATGAAGAAAGAAGGAACGGGCCAGTAGTCTGTTTCATTTTTTTTCTGTTTCCTGTCTTCTGATTGGCTGTCTGTTTCCTTACAGTATGTCTGTCTCTCGCCTCCTCCTATTCTCCATCTCTTGTCTGCCACTGTCTTCATAGCTTCCTAACTCTTCTTCCTCCTCCATCCCTCTTTCCATCTGGCTTCATGGGCCGTTTACTCGTTTGCTCTGCCATCCCTCACTCCTACTTCATCCCCTCTGTTTTCTATCTCTCGTTCTCAACCACAGAGGTAGTGTGATGCTGTGTGCCTCTCAGCGGGCCCTTCCAGTCCATCCCACGCCTGAATTGGTCTCACACACACATGCAAACACACACACACACACACACACATATATATATATATATATATGTACCACATATACCCATCCTAACCCCCTCACCATCCCAATATAAAATTAGATCGTGATTTCTCAGTTTGCCTCAAACCTTCCAAATTTGTCACTGCATGCATCAGTGGAGCAGAGAGATGGCGTGGGGGGCACTGCTCCGCTCCTTCCTCTTGACGCTAATGTGAGTTTACAAGTCATTTGTCACGGATGTATCGCACACCCCCCCTCTGTCTTAGAGCTAAAGGGACAAGGAAGGAAAACTGTACATAAAACTCGCAGCCCCTGACACTGCAAAGAATCACCACACAGCAAAAAAAAAAAAACGAAAAAAAAAGTGTGCACAAGGTGTATGGCTGCAGTCTGCGACATGGCTGCATACAGACTGACATTGATTGGACAATTTTGATGATGTAATTTGGCATCATCAGGACATACGTGGGGGAAATCAAATTCACAGCAGGTCATGCTGCACTTAATGCTTCTTATGGGTACATGTTTGTTCTCTGTTGTCACAGAGAGCTCACAAAGAAATGACTGATTATGAAGATTTTTAGTATGCTGACTGCTCATTATTAATAAAGACAGACAGGTAGAGACAAGACAAAAAGGAGTTGTCTTGTAGAGCAAAATGACAGGGAGTTATTACTGTGATGTCACACTCTTTTTAAAAAGCTCAACACACCACTGTTTAAAATTATTTGACTGTCCGACTGATTGGACCACAACACAGTCTGCTTTGAGGTCCAATTGTTTGGTCCATTCTAGGGTTCTGATTAAGAGCTTTCACACCAGCCTGAACAAACCAACCAGACAAATGCACCAGAGATCGATTAAACCAAACCAAACAGATTCAGGGTGAGAGCACCCTAAGGAATCACTCCAGCCAGACAAATCCTACAAGTGCACCAGACTGCAAGAAACAACTGTGTCCTAATTTAATTTAATTTTACATTCATTTTTATCCGCTTATAAAGGGCCAGGTAATGGGCAGCAGGCCAAGCAAAGAACAGCGTTCCCAGGCCAGAACATCAACATTACATCATACCTGTAATTTAACACAGGTTTTAAATATGCCAGTTAAGTAGATCAAAAAGTCAGATCTAAATCTGATTTTCTGAGGGTGGTGTTGATGTGAACTATGCTACTACTGCTGCTGCACAAAGTTAAACCAAATTTGGTATGGTGGTGAAAACAACTCAAAAACACCTCAGAGGATTAAAAATATACAGAGATAAGTGCTTTGTATTCGACATTGATATGTTTGTTTTTGTGAAATTTGATTGGCAGTGTCTTTTTAAATGTGTTTTGTGTATACTGGCACATATATCATTTCCTTTTAGCAGAAATGATGAACTAACTGCAGAAACAGTAAACTGAAAATTAGCATATTATTTATTGTATATAGGGTGAGGAGGTCAGACATCCAGAGGGAGCTCGGAGTAGAGCTGCTGCTCCTTCGCGTTGAAAGGGGTCAGTTGAGGTGGTTTGGGCATCTGATCAGGATGCCTCCTGGGTGCCTCCCATAAGAGGTTTTCTGGGCACGTCCAACTGGTAGGAGGCCCCTGGGATGACCCAGAACATGCTGGAGGATTATTTATCTCATCTGGTCTGGAAATGCCTCGGGACCCCCCAGAATGAAAACCTTGGAAAACCTTGCTGGGGAGAGGGACGAAAGGAACGAAGGGAGAAACTTGCTTAGCCTACTGGCCCTGTCACATGGCCCTCTGAACTCTCTCCAGATGCCTGAGCTCCTTACCCTATCTCTAAGGCTGAGCCTAGCCACCCTTAAGAGAAAACTCATTTCGGCCACTTATATCCACAGTCTCATTCTTTTGGTCATATTGGTTATGAAAAAAACTAATTGCTCCATGTGACAGATGCTGCCTAGCTGGCAATGAGTCCTAAGACAAGCATGGAACATAAGAAAATGGACAATGTACCAATACCATCGTATTTCAGGGTAGTTATTAACAAGCTAGCTAACATTTGGTAGCAGCCTTGCTTTCCATGTCCTTCATGTCAGACACTGCCCACATTCAGCATCAGTATCACCTTCACAGGCGATCACTGGTGTGCATTCACTCATGTGAAGCTGTGTCAGTACTGGTTAGAAGCAGTTGTATTAATGGTAATTATGACTATTGAAGAAATATGCCAAATATTTCTGTAGGTCAACCTACAACCACCTGTACACACTGCTACCATAACTCCGTTCAACATATCCTCATACAACAACACAGTTTGTATGATATCTAACAAATTAGTACCCCAAGGAGCATGTTACATACTTAATGTAAAGTTGCGTACTCAAAGGTATGTAGGCTAGGTTTACCATTAAAACACAGTTTGGTGTCTTTAAGTTTAGTCAAGTACAGTTATGTAGGTTAAGTTTAAGAAAAGAATAATGATGACTTCATACCTTGACTCACAGTTCACTTGGTCTCACATGGTTCCAAACACCACTCTTCCAAAGTTAGGGTCAGGATTAGTTAGGTACCTAAAGAAAATTAACATAGGTCAGATTAAAGGGAAATAAAGTTGCATAGCTCAGGTTTAGGAAAGGAAACATGCTGACAACATGCCTTAAAAGGACTCAAAGGTCACTTGGTTTCACACGGTTCTGAACACCAATCTCCCAAGGTTAGGGTTAGAGTTACATACTGGGAGCCAGTAGATGCAGTACAGCCATCAAAGGATATCAGGCTAGACCTACTTGAATTGCTTTACCTGTTGGAAGAATAGAATCTGTGTGGCATGATGAATGAACATTGGGCTGAATCTGCAATGACAGCTGTCACAATACAGGTGCTATTATTCTTCTCCCCACTTGAATTTAATATGTTTATTTGAGGATTTTGAGTATGTAACATAGGTACACTGCTGCTGTGATAGTATTTGTCATGGAAATCACTATGTATGGCACACCAGAGTCTACCAAAGTCTGATACAAAATTAGCCTAGCATTAGTGACATAAATAAAAACTCCATTATATACACCTAGTTTAGGGAAAAAAAACATCAATTAAGTGTATAAGTGTGCAGAGGCTTTGATTTATTTGCCGAGCAAACACAGTCCAGCAAGTCCAAATCTTTTCCAGAAATAACAGTAAACAACAGGAGCAATGCAACACATGAAAAATGTTCTGTGGCTATATTTAGGCATCATTTTTATGGGATATCAACTTCCTCCACCAAAGAAAACGTCTTACATTTACTCTCTCAGTGGGCCTTTAAGACTTATATTCCTTACACAAAGAACAAATAATGATGCCAGTGGGGTGAGAGATTCCCAGTTGTTCCCAGCGTATTACCCATTATTTCACTCTTTTTTTAGAAAGTAAAGTGTAAAAGCATCCTGTGCTGCAGATATGTTCACTTGTAAAAGTAAAGGATACAGCCATGTATGACTGTAAATGACAAGTTCAGATGGAGAATTTTGGCACAACTGTACAGCATACTGTAGATGAGAGCACTCCAGCATTGTCATACCATTTTTTAAGCATAGAATTAGAAGGTATTATCTGTCTCTCATTTCTTCATTAAAATTGATCTCCATCTCTCTATTACTGGACAGAATAGTACTTTAAAAAAGCAACTTTTGAAATTAAATATTCACACAGAAAGTACATAATAGTTTCACCAGCTGGTATCACAGATCTTGGATGCGCAGGATCTCAGAACTACTCTCTACTCATAATTTAGCAACTAAGATTCTCGGCAGCAGAAACCAATCTGGCAACCTCGGCAGATTACATCTGAGTCATTATAATAATGAGCTGCATGGCCGGGACACGCAGCTTTGCACATTCATGGATCTGCTCCTCCACGAGCACAAACACAGCCATGAGTATGAGCGTCTCGCTCTGTGCAATTTTTTCATCAGCAGCCAATTAAGAACAAACTCATGTCTGATAGGAATCGTCTTCTCTTTATTACAGTGATTCATTCTTTAAATACACTGTATATATATCACATTGGAATTTCAGGTAGTGCAGTACATTACCTAAACAAGGTCCCATCCTGTATAGAATTTTTATAGCAGAAAATATGCTTAACACTTGACTTGTTCAACTTTATGATCCTAAAAATTGCATTTATATTCATGGCTATGCAGGTGTACATTTTTACTTTGTCAGCTCTGACCGTATATGGCACTTAAATTATTTTCAGAGATTTTCCATAACAGAAAATTAACCAGCAGCAGCTATTGATAATCAAGTAAGTAAAGCCAGTAACGTGGGCTTTGGGATTTATGATGTGCATTTTTCACTATTTCCCAACAATCAATCTGTTTTCATAGAAAGCAGTCATCAGATATATTGATAATGAAAATAATTATTGGTTGAAGCCTTATAGTCAGGCTGTTCTCTGCACTGTTTTCCTAGGAAAAGTGATGCACCAAAATTTGTACATATTCCACCTAATGATGAACCAATTATTTGTGCAAAACCATGTATTTTGGAAGGCTGTGATCACATGACCAATGTGCCAAAGAAGGAGGCGTTTCAGGAGGCAGGGTGGTGCAGTGGTCACAAAACGCAGGACTTTCCCCAGGGGACCGGAGCTGTGTGAACTCTGAGTAAACTTTGAACCATTTGAAGGTACGTCTTCTCCATGTTTCTTTTCCTAAACCCAACCTTAATTAGGTAACTTTATGTTCACAACGTAACGCCATTCTTTGGGTGCTAATTCCTAAGATATAATTTGAACCGTTGTATGAGGATATGTACACAATGAAATAATAATACCGTAGAGAAAAATTGACAGACATGACATGACATAGATGTTTACTTACTTTTGTAAGTGATCTTAACCCAAACCATGATATTTTTAAGTGAGCCAAATAGTTTTATTGCCAAAACCTAAAGTGTTGCTGAAACTATTATTTTGAAAATATATGAGTTGGGCATGAGAACATGTTGATTTAAGTGGTGTAAATTTTGAACTAATTATGATATTATGTGGAGCCAACTGATATGGAGTGAACCTGGGTCTTAGGCCCCTGGGGGCCCTGGGCTGTGGATGTTCAGACTGAAAACAGGCACCAGTCACCTTTGCATCATAAAATATTATCCAGGCCCAGTCTGAGTAACGATGTAAGAGTCTGAAGACTTGTGAGACACCAGAACAAAAACACAGTAGTTTATAACACTGAACAGTTACCTCAGCGGCAATTATTGTATCCTTTGTGATGATGATTGTGAGGTAAGGATTAGAATGACAGGCTTCACATTACAAAGTCATGGGTTCTTGTATATACCGCACCACAGCATCGTCTTCTGTGTTGCCTTGTGGTGTCTCGGCTGCTCTGGACTGGCCTCCTTCAAATGAACAACAAGGCTCAAGTCTATTTGAATGCAGCCTCTTAATAATCTCCAACTTTCCTACACTTCTGATTTAATTCTGAGGCTTTAAAAATGAGGTTAGCACATAAATACAATGGCACTGAATTTAAACATGATTCAAATTATGGCTGGGCGAGCACAAATGTCATTCTGACATACAGAGATCAGGTACAGCATTAAAACCACTGGTTAGGTTAGTAACTTTGATCATCTTGTCACATTGCAAAGTGTTTCTGGAAAAAATATGGTACAGGCAATATAAAATAGCTTGATTGTATTTAAAAAAGCTCAGGAAGTTCCTAAACAGCTGGTCACTGTTACTCAAACAGGAGGAAATAGTGTTTTTGTTGGGGACTATTTTCAACAGTGGATTAATCCACATTTTGTGCTCTAAGTGGCAGCAAGATGGTGTATGTGGGATTGAGTCAAAATAAACTACTGTCTGTGTTCATGGTAATGACGGAACACGTCACCCAGTGCAACACTGTGGCTCATTTATGTGTATTTATTAGTTTTTGGACCAGGATGGAGCTCTGTCACACAGAAGAAGATACAGTATATCAGACTTTGATACACACACCATACCTGGCAGTAGATACATTTGTTGATTTGGGTCTTTTCATGGGAAAAATGTAGAGTATCACCAGCCTTATCCTTTTAAAATTTAGCCTATTTTCCAGGCGACAGCAGACGTGTAAAACCTTGACAAGAGACTATTTGGCTCGAGGGTCTTTGACAGATGCTTGGAATAATTGAATTTTAGGGGGCAGCCCTAATAACTTTGAAACTAATAGGGTTAGAGACTTGATTCCAAATCCTAGGGGGATGTTTTGTCGGGTCAAGATTTAAGTCTAACTTCAAGGGAGCTGTTCATTGGTTGAGAGTTGTTGTCTTTGAGTACTTTTCACTGTTGAACTCGGGACAAAGGTTGAGTCAGTGGGTTGAGGACAGACAGACAGAAACAGCAAGAGAGGACAGGCAGGGGGCAGATGAGAAGAGCGTCTATATGAGTCTGTATGAAAGGGTTAAGTCTCTTTAAATGTTTATAAAGATGGTCTCTGAGGAATATAAGACAGGCGGGGAGATGGACAGCCTGTTCACAGACACACACACAAACAGACACAGGGATAAGAGAGACAAAGTAGTCTGTTTGTTGATGGGGGATTTGCACGGAGCGACGGGGGAGAGACAGCGAGAGACCCTTTTTTCTTCTTTAAATGAAAACGGCAGAAATGTATCGCTCCCCACTGCTCCGCGTGGAATAATTAAGGACGGAGATGCAAAAGACTCCTTAATTAGATTTTTTAATTATTGAGGATTCACTTCTCCTTCTATAGTGGCCCAATTAAGAAAGCTCATCAAAAACTAAAGAGATGAAGAGAGGCCTCCTCCTCTTCCCTGTCCCCCCTGTCTCGTCTTCCTCCTCCCTCTCTTCCTCCACTCTCTCATTTGACAGAAATGGACTACCTGCGCGCCGTTTGATGGCTTGTCCTCGCTGATGAGCGGGAAATGGAAGGGACTCTCGCCGACTTTAATTAACTTGCTTGTTTTCACGGCCCTGGTGAAAGTAAAGGAGAAAGGAGGGAGAGTGGAGAGGTGGAGAAGGAGAGGTAAAATGCGGCGGTGGCGTGTAAAGCTTTTCCTTTAATGATAATGAGTCTAATGATGGTGGAGATGGCATGAAGGTAAATTGACCGTCTTTCTCTCCTCTGAGCTGTTGCCGTTTGCTTTGTTCTCCCTCTGAAGAGGCAACTCTTCAGAGACAGAGAAGTTTGAGTGATGGAGAAAAAAAATGAATGAGTGACAAATCCAACTTCTCAAAGGACTCTACCGGTGCTGTTGCAGGTTTTAGTCCATTAACTACAAATTGTGTTTGGTTTACATTACTGCCAGCTAAAGCATTCTATCAGATTTCAGACTGATTTCCTTCCTTCAAGGCAGACATTGGTTTCACTTCATTTCAGGGAGCTATGAAAATCAACTTGCAGAAACTGAAGTAGCTAATCCATCAAGGCGAACATTTAGTGGCTTTTGTTTTTCATTGTCATGATGTAGTAATGTGGTTGCAAACAGGGTGCCTGCCATTGCGTTCCAAGGACAGTCTGACTGCGGAAGTGTGAGAAATGGCCACTCAAAAGCCAGGAGTTAAATCCCAAAGACATGCAATAAGCAAATATTGATGCTGTGCGGGGTTTCCCCTACATTCATTTACTTGTGGCGGCCCGCCATAATCAGAACATCTGCCGCCACTTAGCTTTTCTATTTTTGGAGCTGGAGCGTTCATTAGAAGCACTACTGAAATATTTATGTTTGGTTATTGTAGCACCCCACTCAGTACATTTACATGCACAGTTAAGTGGAGCTACGGTTATAGCTTGACTAGTCCATTTAATTGGACTACTGTCCTTGTCCCAAAGACTACTATCCTTGTCCCAAAGACTTCTGTCCTTGTCCCAGTATACAAGCACGGGAGGGGAATCAATTTATTGACCAAAGAATGTCTGACTCTGCTATGATAGGAGGCGATATGCCCCCTTTCAGCTTCCTAGTACTGGACCTTTTTCTGGTTGACCTATTACATCACAGACCAAACAAACAAGTAAGCTACAGTTAGCTAGTGGCAAACTAGTGTCATGGTGGACAACTTTACAGCTCTGTACATTTTGCCTGTTCAAAAATGTACAGCTCTGGATGTAGATTTCACGATGTTGTTACTGCCTTCTTCTTTTATGCATTAAATGCTATTCAACTTCTTGGTCAAAGCCCAAGGCGGAAACTGTGGAGCATGCACAAAGCGCCAAGGCCAGTTTGGGTTCGATTGACTGTATACATGCAGAAGTAATGCGATTCCCAAGCGCACTGTTTGGGTGTGTTAGTCCGACTTCCAAATTCAATTTAGCATGATTTGAGTCCAACTAACATCTTTACATGTATTTTAAAAGTCCAGTTTTAGTCAGACTAACAATAAATCAATTTTTTGTAATGTCATATAGATGTACTGAGTGTCGGAGCGCACACTGGGCATAGACAGAGCAGCGGAATGTCAGGCGAAACCTAACCATTCATTCTGCTGGGCCTAAAAGTTTGCATTCACTCACAGCAGCTACTACTCTCATCCATCAACCTGATCTGATCAGCTTGACAGATCAGCAGATCAATTATCCACCCTACGAGTTGCAAACTGCTGCTGAGGAAAAAATAGGAAACTCATGGAGAACACTGCCTGTGCTGTGTTCACAGACCCTCAAAAACATCTGAGTTCCAAGAGGAGACACAGAATGATAAAAAGGGACACACAGGCACTTAAAAGGAAAAGAGTTTGCTGTCGCCCCTCCAGTCATCAGCTATCGCCACATTTATACTCTGATTCTGTGTAAAACACTGCTGTGAGAATGATAAATTGATTCTGGCCAGTTTTTGCATTGAAGAGGTTGTAGTTTTGCTGCCAACTCTCAAATCTTGGGTGTTGGAGTTTCATAAAATACTCAGCAGCAAAATTAAAGCATTGGTTATTTGTTCATTTTTTTCAAATACTAGTTTCCTGTCCAATCATGTAATTGTGTGAATAATCACTGTCCTTTCTGCAGTGGCATAAGTAGTGTAATATTATAGTGCCGAAAAAGCCCTTACACCCTGTTCACAAAGACTGCCTTTTACCTCTCATGAGCTTTTAGCTTTTGGCTGCGTTTGTTTTTAGCACAGAGATGTGGACTCAAATCACGAGCTGGGTTCACAAATTTGATGACTTTAGACTTGACTTTACAAAATCAGCAAAGACGGGCAACATGACTTAGACTTTAATACCAATGATTCGTCAACTCAGGTGGACTTGAGCCTTTATAATTGAAAATACTTGATACTTTCCCCAAGCCCAAAGATTAAAAAGTATGTTATTTAAGAACTGTGCCACAAATCAATTCGTTTTCAGAATCAATTAACATTAACGCGATTCATTCCTATCAAGTCCACACTTAACTCCCCACATCCACTTTGTTTGAACCAATCTGACAGCATCCAGTCAAGCTGAAGTTATCTTAATGAGCGCCAGTTTGCATACAAAAAAACTCGGTGTTCAATAAAATGAATGGCAGCATAAAAAACGTGCAGGTTGAAAAATACAAACAGAGATACAGCAATTTCCAACAAAAATGTTTAAACAAATAAATACAAATTTTAGAAAGCATTCATGATTTTTGTAAATTTAATGTATAATTATTGTGTTGTTAAAATGGCATTACATTTGGTATAGAGTGCATTGAGACTATTTGAGTACTCAAAAAGTTAAAGTTTAGGACTTGAGATTCAACTTGAGACTTACTTGTGACTTGCAAGAGAATGACTTGGTCCCCCCTCCGGTTGAGGTTGTGTAATTTACAATTATCTGTAATTAGGCAGTACTTAGTGATATCACCACCACTGTTGCATGATAAAGTAGTTCATCTCCAGAGCGATGTATTTTTTTCTGTTTTTTAACTCTTGGCCTAGATATACAGATTAGATTGCAGGAAATGAAGAATGGATTTCCCATAGAACTTTTAAATGACTGACTAGACTAGACTAGACTTTTTTGGCAACATCGTGGTTTCTTAAAAGTGTCAGAGCTTTGGGACGTCAGTGACTTAATGGATAGAGCAGGCGCCCCATGCACAAGGCTATTGTCGCAGCAGCCCAGGTTCAAGTCAGCCTGTGGCCCTCCGCTGCATGCCATCCCCCCTCCCCCCAGTCATAATTCACAATGACTGGCATCCTTTCACTTCTCCAGTCTTTGAATTAGTTTTTAGTTGGGGCGAGTTGGGAAGGAGGTTGGGCATTCAATGGCTCAATGCGAATACACCCCTTGCCTCTAGCACTTATATTTCTGCGTCGTATCGACACCCTACCTATGGCGTAGGCTCTTCATCAACAATGTATACCTCCCCAGAAATGTAACTTCACATCATGGCGAGACAGACCTCCTGTCTGTTTTGTAAGCTGAAAGCCATTTCCCTCAATGGAAACAAAGATTTTATTTACTTTTATTTCACAGATAAGAAACAATAAATTGTGAAGACAATAAAGCCCCCACAAAATAGCAATTTAAGTCCTGTGTGTGTTTTTATCCTTGCTTTATAGGAGTAAAGAAAATCTCCGCTAGCTGTATTTATACAATGTAAACTGTGTCAAGTAAAAGACAAGTGCTTTGTTTGTGTATCCTGCGAGTTATAGTGAAGCCAGTTTGTATACTTACAACACTTCACAGAAACCCCACCACCAACCAGTGTTTTATAGGTGTAACTGTAAAGTGACACAGACACACCACCTCAGAGATGTGTAAATGCTTGCAGTATAGTATATACTCTTGCAATGTCGTAGGCCACCTTATGTAGGCTATGGCGTAGGCTCTGCATAGACCTGACACACAAGTATATATCCACCTTTAGCTCTTAGTTTAGCTTGTTCTTGTCTATGGGGAGGGTGTCCAGATTCTTGTTGGTATGGCAAAACGTAAGACTCACATGGCCCTCCAAACAAAGAATTGTCCGCACAAGCGACAAAAGAAACCCACAAATGTATTGTCTTTGTTAATGAAAATTAAAGAACTACAATAACTAGCCCATTAGCTTAGTTTAATGTTGTTTTGATGTGCTATGGTCCTTTTCTTTGTGACAAGCATTACAGAAAAAAACACTATAGTAGCCTATGCTGATGTCTTGGTAGCTAAGTAGCTAGGTAGCTGATGTTACACTGTATCGCTGATTTGTGTGTGACAGTCCCAGACTTTGACATCTTTCCATGCTGTATTCCTCCCTTTGATGCCATATGACGCCTAAAATTTAACCAAAGTCTAGCAGCAAAAGTGGAAATTCTGAAGCCCCATTACTCTGTGTAATGAAGAGCACTCCGTTACTAGTGACTGACAAGTTTTTGGCCTGTAAATATTGCACAGCTGGATTTGTATTATTGCACTTTATATGAACAATTTAGCAGAGCACTTTAATGATAGCTTGTGGCACTTTGCACAGAACATTTTGCACATTGCATATTTGCACATATTATTTAATGGCTTGATGTATTGAATATTTATCGCTAGTATTGTCATTATTATTATTATTATTATTATTATTATTATTGCCTTTATTGGACAGGAAAGCTTTAGAGTGTAGGGAAAGAGAGAGGGTGGATGACATGATGCATCAAAGGGCCAGGGCTGGAATCAAACCAGCAGCTGCTGCGACAAGGACATAGCCAGTGTATGTGTGGCGTGCACTCTACCAGGTAGGCTAGTGGGCACCCCATATTGAATATTTTTATAATATTATACTTTTGATTGATTGTGTGTCTTCTGGCATCTCTGTCCTGCAACATCCAGCCGCTAAATGGTCATTCTGACTAAAAGCCCATTTGTCCAGCAATGTGTTATCCTGAAAACAAATGCCCATTGATTTAAAATTCTGTTTCTCCAAAAATGTAGACTCCTTGCAGTTAGTTTCTCTGCCATGTTTGAGACATAGATCCCAGGTGTTTTCACGAACCTTTCCCAGCGTTTTTTAGTAGCATTTGAGCCAACTTCACCAACTTGTCCCTGCTTTTCCAGTGGCGTTTGTGCCATCAAACATGGGTATTTTAAGCCATGATAATATTTTTCTAACCATAGCAACGTATTCTCATAGAACAGTTTGATGATATGATATCCTACAAAAAAAGCATGCACAATAGTACATATGATATCCTACAAAAAAAGCATGCACAATAGTACATATGATATTCTACAAAAAAAGCATGCACAATAGTACATATGATATCCTGCAAATAACCCCCCCAACAAATGATGTTATGTCCTTCACATACAAATACCTAATTAATGTAAATCATGTCCTGTCATGGAGGTTAGGTCTAGGCAATAAAAGTCATTGTGGTTAAGTTTAGGAAAAGAAACATGATGAGGACATACCATAAAATGACTCAAAGTTCACTCAAAGTTCACCCTTGAAGGGTTGTCCCATTTCATAGGGGAGGATTTCAACCACTACCAACTGTAACTCTGTTCTGAAGGGCTAAAGGGCACTCGAGAATGAGGGATAAGGGTAAAAATAAGAAATAGGATTGAGCTAAGGGGTCTAACTTGAGCACCAGAGCAACCTGATCTCACAGAAATACGTGAAATGACCACGACCTCTTAACACCGCATTCCGTGGTGGCAGCACGTAATGGGTTGAAATTACGTGCTGCCACCACGAAAACAATGCCAATGTAAAGTCAATTAGGATCCTCTCCCGTGGTGGACACACGGATTCCCTGATTCAATCACGTCACGTCAACCTCGTTTTCCTCAATGATATCTTTAACATTCCTGTATACACACAAAACGCGGAAGTGTCCTTGATAACTCAACAATATGACAGGTTAATGTCAAGGCCATAAAATTAAATAAATGTATTTTGCCAGCTTTTGATAGCGTGGGGCTTTAAGAGCATTGTGCTGTGGGCGGATGGGGCGCGTTCCACTACTGTTTTGTAGCTGCTGTTCGCCGTCTGTGGGCTTCATTCCATTTCAGATTGCCATCCGTCTGCCGTAACTGAATCCGAACGCCAGTAATAAATAAATAAATAAGAACATAAAAATAAGGCTGAGCACGGAAGAACCAGAGAGGAAACACCATCACATGGAGCCGTCTGCCCCTGGCAACCCGGCCACCCTCCACTCCACCAGGGGAGAGTGGACCCCAAGCCAGCGCCACAGAACGGCTGCCCCGCTGGTTATACTCCGACCGTGGCAGCTGTCACACAAACCCCTGCTGAAAATTATACATTTTGATACAGGTAGGCTATATACATATTGCAAAACTCTGTAAAAGTACACCAAAGCATATTTTCGTTTCCAAATATTTATTTGAAAACGAAACCATTCATACGGTCAATATAAAACATTTTGTTAGTAATAAAAAACAAATGTAATCTCAATGTGAGCCAGCCGGCAGGACTGCGGCTGAACCACTTCCAATGTTCATTCATTCATTCATTCATTCATTCAATCGCGTGTTCAATGTGTGTGTGTGTGTGTGTGTGTGTGTCAGAGAGGAGTATCAATTAAAAAAAAGTAATTATTTTGGTGTTTATTTCTTTTATTCTTCCGTTTTTTTTTAATTAAAATGCATAATATAGCCAACAATATTATAGACCAAATGTTAATCTAATTATTATTGTAGAATGTATTTAGCAAATCACCACTCTCAACTGGAGACAGCAGCAAAAAAAAAAAAAAAAAAAGGCATTATAAAAAGCCGACAAATCGTGTTAATTAATTGACGTGAGACATTGAAGAGGTTGTCTCCTATAGTCTGTAATTTTTTATTTTTTTTATCATAACTTTTCGGAAATTACTCAAAAGTAGAACATGCTAAAAGTAAATACAATAATAGGCTAAATAGTATCTAAGCAATAATAAAGTGTCTAAACAATAATAAATATTATCTAAGTTATCTATTAGGCTACCATTCCACTCTGTAAATAGATTTTAACATTTCAATATGATTTTAATATTATTTTTGCTTATTTCATTATTGTTATTATTGGTTTTACTTTTTAGTAGTATTGTATTGTCTGAGGATGACTCATTTTAGTAACTATCTACAGTAAAAAAGATAAAAACAAGCAAAGAAACAAACAAAACTCATTTTATACACGGGGCCTTCAAAGTGCTCTCTGAAACTACACCTGGCATGGCTTGTGTCCAAAAAATGAAAAAATCTAAACTTCGTCGTAGAGCTAAACCAAATACATCATTGTAAAGGTCTCAACCTGGAGAGTGACATATGTCAGTATGAAGATTCTACATGGCTCCTGCTTTCAGCCATTGACCTTTGAACCTTGACCTCAGTGCATGTTTGAGGGCTTATAACTCAGCAACAAAAGGGGGTACAGACATGGGACCAACTGTTATAGAGAGCTCTTGACCTCAACTATCATGTGAGTGGAGTTAACAACTGGGGTGCTGTCAGATATGGATAAAATATGGATAAAATTAATGTTCACCCATTTAGAAATTAGATATTTAAAATCTGATTTCACAAATGTGTTTACCATCCCCTTAAAGTCCACAGTGTACTCTCAATTCAATATCTACAACTTCCAAATCTGGGAAAAACACTTAGATTTTTAAAAAACTACAATTCCCTGGGACCGCGCCATGCAGTTTGATACATATCAGCAACATAGTTGTAGTTCTTCTGATTTGCAAAGTAGGGCTCTAAATAGGGTTGTAAAAAGATATATCTACTGAATATATCTAATATCAAGTAAAGCCAAACTAGTTATTACACTCCACCTAGATGAACTATGGTAAGAAAAAGTAAAGATGTCCGCTAATTTTCGATATAGTTATTACACTCCACCTAGATGAACTATGGTAAGAAAAAGTAAAGATGTCCGCTAATTTTCGATATTTTAGCTAATACACTAGAAACGGCGTTTTTGGGACAGTAGGTTCATTTGCGGCTTGCTGTAAAATAGGGTTGTAAAAAGATAGATCTACTGAATAAATCTAATATCTAGTAAAGCCGAAGTAGTTATTACACTGCACCTAGATGGACTATGTTAAGAAAAAAAGCAAGGATATTAGCTAATCGTAGTTATTTTAGATAGTACTCTAAAAACGGCGTTTTTGGGACGGTAGGTTTTTTGCGGCTTGTTGTAAAACAGGGTCGTAAAAAGATACATCTACCGAGTATATCAAATGTCTAGTAAAGCTGAACTAGTAATGACACTGCACCTAGATGAAATATGTTAAGAAAAAGTAGGCATGATGGTTCATTTCAGATATTTTAGCAAGTTCTCTAGAAACGGCGTTTTTGTGATTGAATATTTGAATAGGCTATAACAAATATCTAGAACAGCCGAACTATCACGTTATTATCATTATTATTATTATTGGTGGGAAATTATAACAGGGGAATATATTTGCCGTTTTAATATCAAGAACACTTCTGCGTTTTTGTGTGTATACAGGAATGTTAAAGATATCATTGAGGAAAACGAGGTTGACGTGACGTGATTGAATCAGGGAATCCGTGTGTCCACCACGGGAGAGGACCCTAATTGACTTTACATTGGCATTGTTTTCGTGGTGGCAGCATGTAATTTCAACCCATTACGTGCTGCCACCACGGAATGCGGTGTTAAGAGGTCGTGGTCATTTCACGTATTTCTGTGAGATCAGGTTGACCAGAGACTGTAGTTTACATCATACCTTGGTTTGTCTCATCCATGACCATGAGCTTTGCCTAAGCTCAACACTTGCTGCAGCTGCCAAAATGCCAAGTCTATGTTTTTTCCCAGCTGATTTCCATAGTCTCCTGAAATGAACTGAAACAAATAACTGACTGCAGAGAAGGAAATGAATGTAAAACATGAGGTATGTTTTGGAATGCTGTCGGAAGTAATGTAATGTATGCACGGTTTGTAGTCAATGGGCTAGAACCTGCAGCACCACCGGTGTGCTTCTTTAAAGAGACAGAGAGACGTACAGTTGGGAGTTCATGCTTTTCTGGGCCTCCTCACCAGAGCCCACACTAAATTAACATCCGATTCACTTTGAGACTCTCAAATCCCCCCTGGGCCCTGTCCTCTCTCGCCTCTCCTCCTTCATCCCTACATCCCTTCATTCCTCCATCTCCCACCTCCATCCCCATAGCGCATGCATTCCCAAAGGACCCAAATAAAGTAGCCTACGAACACTGAACATTAATAAACGGGTACTTAAGGGGGTTGGTGGAGGAAAGAAGAAAAAAAAATGGCCTACTTTAACACTTGTCACTTTCCCACCCTCTCACGCACCCTCCCCCCTCCCCTCCCTTTTTTTCCCCTACTCTTCTCCAATTTCATCTTTTCCTCCCTCCTAAGTGTCTGCCAGTCTCAAGCCCTGTAGCTGAATAAACAGTTATAGAGGGAGGAAGAACAGACGAGAGGACATTTACTGTGTCGTTTCCCTGGAGGGATTTCTCTTTAAATTACCTGTTAAATGGCCTCTAGGGGCAGGACTTCAACATGTGTGGGTGTGTGTGTGTGCACGCGTGTGTGTGTGTGTGTGTGTGTGTGTGTGTGTGTGTGTGTGTGTCAGCATTCGTGTGTGCTTGTGTGTTATGGCACGCTACAGGGCATTTTCCTCCATTTCACACATGCCTTCCCTCCCCAAGGCATGTGGCATTGTCGAGGAGAAAAACTGAATTAAAGTGATTCTGTCCTTATGTTCCTCCTCGCTTCAGTCTCTCTCTTCTAGCCTCTGCACACTCACACACACACACACACACACACACACGCACACACACACACACAAACACCATTCCCTACCTCTTCCTCTTTCCGTCTCGCCAGTTCATCAGCGAGTGGTTATGTTCGGTGTTTGACCACAGAGTCAGGGGAGTTGGGATGCCATGGACACTGCAAAAAGTGTCCACGCTTGGGAGTCATATCATCTCTGTTTCTGTTTTTCTCTTTGCATGCTTGAAACCAGCAAATGAGACGATTATGCTTCCTCTAAATACAGTTTTATTCATCGCAGCAATTTTGCACAAACAAATGTGTTCACTGTGAAACAAGGCAGATTAACTCTGATTGATCCACTTGCATTAAAATGAGCCTTTCAAGCAAGATAAACATGTTGATGTACTGAAATTAAGGGACATTGTCTCACTGATTTTCTTTATGGAGAATACTGACAAACACATATTTGCATACTCTGACAATGTTAGGATTATTTTATCGTAATTCCACGTGTTATTTTGTGGTGAAGTGCTGTCATTGACTCATTTTTACTGTATGTATCCATTTATTATCTTCGCCAGGGAGGTGATGTTTTTGGTTTGGTTTGTTTGTCTGTTTTCAGATTATGGAAAAATTACCTGCCCGATTTTCATGAAACTCAGTTTAGCATTGGGTGTAGCATTTCTGACCGGGACCAAAAACTTATCTATCCTTTCACTTTTAGTCCCATTCAGAAAGGGCTGAAGGCAAGGTAGTGTGCTGTGTTTGGGATGTATTGAGCATACCTGTACGACAGGATGAATAAGACGTGAATTTTTCAGCAAAAATATATATTTCATTATAGTTTTGCTTATACACAGACCTCATTTACTTCAATTAATCAACTATGTTTGCCATTTTTGGATTCTTAGTTCATTGGAAGCCTTCGAGAAAAAAAGTTTTCTTCACAAATTCAAGGTAACATGACCTAAATGATTAATATATAAATGGTCATTTTTTGGGTCTTCCTTGAAGGAAAAGCCTTTGGATTTTACTAGGGATGGGGCAATTCGTCAATGTAATCAACATCATCCATTATGAAAAAGACGTCAATTTGCAAAACATGAATCGGCTCGTCGCAATAAAGTACACTGCACCTGTTGAAAGCATGGATTCCTCCACAGTACAAGCTGCATCTGAAGACCTCACCTACAAAATCAAAAGGACTTCTCACAGAAGTATAATAATAATATCACAGTTACCCCAAAACCAAACAACTCATTACAACATTACTTTTGTTATCAAAACAAAAACATTAAATCCCATGTACTCAATCCCTGATGATCCACCTTGAACACAAAGTACTGGTCTATGTGGGTTCATGAGATTTTGTGGGCGAGGAAACATACATTAATATATAGCCTACAGTAAATTAACATATTTCTCCTCTGCACTTGTTGTTCAGAACTGTAATGTGTTAATACCAAACGCAATGCAAATTTTTGTTGGGTTACACATAAGTTTGAACAGTAGAGTATTTTGTGTTGACTTGCCTCATACACGCAAATAACTCATGTCATATGTGCATGAAATTTCTGAATCGGTGAATGAATTTCTGCTGGTATGTCCTCAGTGACCTAACTCATTGCATTCACCTGTGGGATTTCTACGTAGATGACAAAGCATTACTAGTAGTAGCTGTAAGAGCAAAAGTAAGACTTGAAACTCTAACATCCTTTAACCTTCCTAATAATGGTTCCTTTGCTGATTAACTTTCTGTAGCTGTTTGCTTGAAGTCTGAAATTTTAAAACGTGTTTTTTTTATTGAACAGACTACGGTCTGTTAAAGTTTTGCAATAGGGACAGTATCACTACAGTAGTTCTTCCCCCCATAGCATTAAGGCCAAAGCAATGTTAATTTCGTTGACAAAAACTTTTTCCTATGATGAAAACAAGATGATGACAAGCTAAAAAAAGATCTTGATGAAAAAAACTAAGATTAAATCACGGTTTCATTTTTGTTGACAAGACCTGACGAAATGTTAGTGGTGGACTGTCAGACAGTGAAAGCCGAGAATTCCATGCTTGTAATTTTCTTCAAATGCTTAATGAGCGACAGGTTGGTCAACTCCAGTAAATAGTCTTCACTAGGATGTTTTGCTAGCCAGCAAAAACACTCACACCGGAGCAGTATCAGCCATTGGTGTGAGTTGTGAGCTGTAATTCAGCAGTAAATAATCAGCCATGTGTGTCTGACTGTGGATGGTGGAGCTACTGAATGGATTTGTGGAGTTTGTTAGTTGCAGTGGTGGCTTTTAGCAGCTCCACTTGTTAGCTGCTGAACAGCAGTGGAGCAAGCAGCCACAGGCCACCAGAGTTTACATCTGTTGATCCTTACAAGATCTAAATCCAGACTGTCCTGGGGAGGTTTATGGGTTGATGCAGTTTGACAGGCAGGTAGGAGGCTCAGTTATCTGAGTATAGCTGTGCTTTAAGTAAACAGTCTGAACTCAGATCAGTTTTCTCTGACAGAGATGAAAATGTAGTTTTGATCACCAACTCTGTGAGAGGACACGAGTTTAAACCTCCAGACTAACATGTTGCAGATTAATAAAGAATTCAGGCTTTAATTAAATTATTTTTCTGCTTCTTAACAGTGAGTTAGATAAGTCAGAGTTTACAGTGAACCTGGGTACAAATCCTAGTCGTCTCAGATTAGTTATTTGTGGTGTTAAAGTTTTTGAGAGCATAAATAGAGAGATATTGAGCTTAATGATGATCAGTTAGTGTGTGCTCGTAAATCACCCTTTAAACACTGCTGGAGAAATGACAGTTTGCAAGTGTGTAGAAATTATTTGTATTTGTAGAAAAAAAAATGTCAGCAGATATTTAGAAAGTGAGTTGTTTATATACGTCCTCTATGCTACTCCTACAGTCTACCTACACAGGAAGCTTCCCTGGCCTTGAGATAGATCCAACATGTCTTGAGGCTGCATTGCATCCTGGTCTATAGAGACTGCTGTCTGTGTTGTGATTGGTCTTTCTGTGTGCGTCTGCTATGATGGATCTCTCCCTGTTGATTGCTGAATGTCAGTGCTCTAGTATTTCTAGTGTGGCTCTGCTGGAAATGTCTCAGAAGAACATTGCGTTGTTTCCATTTTGCCAGTTAATCACTTGTCCCAGCCAGTTTCTTTTTTAGTGCTTCAAGTGTTTTTGGGTGATTTTTTCCTTTAAATCTGATGAAATAATCTGTTAAATGGGTATTTTTCCAAGAACTGATTTGCATTTGAAACAAGAGCGAGAATTTAAGTCCTTTAAAGAAAATTGTTATTGATTCTTTAATTCGGACTAGTACAACACAAAGTGCATATTTTCTTGTACTAGATTATTTGCATTTAATACCTATATTGTTAACATTTGAAGGTTCAGATCCATTTAAGAAGAGGTTGTAGTGCAAGCTGGATATTTTTTGCAGTGTGCAGGGACCACAGGACAGGCTTCATCCTTCCCTCGAGGGCAGCTCAGTGCTCCACACCACAGTGTGTCCCTTCTGCCACGTTGGCATGGGGCTAACAGTTCTTGCCACTTGCTCCCGTCCCATCCCGGATGCAGGAGAGGGAGTCACCCCACCATCCTGTCATCCACCCCGCTGCCCACCCAACCACCCACAAAACCCTCCTCCACTTCCCCTGAACACGGCACCAGCTCTGGGTGATCTGGCTAATCTCCACGATTCACACACTGAAGCGCAGAAGAAGAGGAAAGAAGACAAGAGACGAGGTTGGGGGGGGGGCTCCTTTTTTTTCTATTGTCTTTCTGTTCCTTTCTTCTCCTCTCCCCCGCCCTTCGTTTTCTTCTCTCCACCGGAGAACTTTGAAATAATTTGCGTCTCGTGGGTTTTTTACACATTCTAATTTCCAACTAAATGGGACATCTGTTTGAGAAAAGGAAGATTTGCCATGGTTGCCAAGGCAACTATCACTCTGAAAGAAAGGGGGGGTGGGGGGGGGGGCAGGTTGCGGGAGGAAAGGAAAAAAAAAAAAAAAAAAAGAAGTCCAACAGCTTTTATGGACAGAATTAGACTTTGGTGGAATATTATCCCTGCAAGACAAACAGCAGCGGGGCTTGTTCTCTCTTTTTCCTCTCTTTCTCTTTCTCTCTTCCCATCCCTCTTCATGTCATCCTCCCCCTCTCTTAGTCTCTTTATCATCTCTCATTCCACTTTCCCCATCTCCCACTGTCTGTCTCTCTCTCTTTACAGGCTCCTTTCTTGCTCGCGCCCTCATACTCCCCTCCCCTTTCCCTGTTTCCCTTCCTCCCCCCTGTTTTCTCTCTCTTTCTCTATCCCTCATGCTGCTGCATCATCAGAAATATCATTGTGAAATCTGCCACCAATTAGAGGCCTAAACCCTCTTGTCCAACCCCCAGCCGCCCACCCGTGACAGCTTTTCCGCTGTCTGAAACGTCTTATCCGCTGTGCTGAAGCCCACCTCACACTCCCTGGTAATTGGTCATTATTTAGAACAGGAGGGGACAAATGTGCTTCCCCCAGCGCTTCTAAATGCAAGTTAAACGGCCCTTCATTATACCTGCGCTAACAGTAAGGAGTAGTGGGGGTCTTGGCAGTTGTGTAAAATGTCACATGCTGCAGTCCAGACACGACAGGACATGGTGAGGAAGGATTTCTTCCCCTTCCCTCCCGTGACATTTCATGGAGATTTGTTTGAAAGTCTTAAAGTTGGAAAACAGGTGAAGTGGTGCTGAGTCTGTTTGTATTACGTCAAAATCTGCTGTGTGCCCAACCTGAGGGACAGGCAGAGGGGGAGGAATTAGGTTTAGAGCAAAAGCGAGAAAAGAGAAAAGGGTTGTAGTCTGTTAACAGCAGTAGAGCAGAAATTGTCATTATCGCTGTCAATATTGTTAAAAAAAATCGATCAGTGGCTGCAGCGGTGCACCATGCATCACATAAAACACTCTCTGACAGGTTTTTGCTGTGAAATGGAGCTGCTTTCCCTGCTCCCACTCAAACCCCAAAACAGTGCTTGATTGGAATAAAAAGGTGGCAGTACTTGAAACTAGCAGCATGTGTGGCAGAAGCTATGGCACAAATCATGCACAAGAGATATTAATGTGGAAAATAAAGTTTAAAGAGTAACTAACCCAGAGTCGTAGCTGAAGTGCCTCTACCATTGATGTACAAAGAGAACTGGTGTTGGATGCAGGGTGCTGTTCATTTATATGAAAGTAACTCAGTGGTGCATGAAACCAAAAAAGTTCAATTTCCCAGGGGTAAAATTGGAAAATCATCTTCCACATCATTGGGTCCATAGAGTGATCCAGGAATGAGTTTAAAAACCCAGAAATGAGTTAGCTTGTTAGCACTCCTGGTTCACTCGTCTCTAAGTCGGTGAGTTTTTTGGATGGGTTTTTGGTTTGATGCCTGAAATAAGGTCTGTTGTTAACACAAGCTTAAGGGACTTTCACGTTATTCTGCAACATAAAATACGTCAGTAAATACTCCACTTGTTTATTGCGAAGCTTTTATGTGTCTTAAAAAAGGCAGTTGCTAACCAGTTGCTAAATAAGACAACAGAATGTCATCACGCCAACACAGCTTTATAGCTGTGCTGTGGAGGCAACATTAAGACATGCGACTGTGGTATAGTTTGTCTGTAGCCTAACATTAACTTTTTACATCTGGCGATTACAGCGGCACCTGGTGGCATCAAGGGGAAACGCAGCAGGACAAAAGCTAAAGTTAAGGTGGCGGTCCAGGGCAGGTGAAATGGGTGGTGGATGGTTCCAACAACCACCGACTCTTACGCAGGAAGCTATGGTTTGCTTCCCCGTATGATTGTAAAGCCAAACCCTGTTCTTTTTTCCTAAACCCAACCACATGCTTTTGTTGCCTAAACCAAACCACGTGCATGCTTGGCCAAACATAACCATATGCATTTGTTTCTGAGGGGGAAAAAAGGTCAATCTGCAGTATTGGACCAATGCAGTGCACTTATTTTGAAAGAGACTGTATGCAAACTGTACATTCCCTGTGAAAACAGAAGTGTATTTTGAAAACAGACAATGCACATAACAGGCTGAAGTTTACACGGCATACCAGGACGTCAACAACCAACACATCCAGGGTACCTTGCACATCATATCTCGACATGGAAAATCAATGACCAATCGATATGTGATGAGGTCGGGTTGAGAATGTGTAGGGTGTTAATTGGTGAAGAATATGTTGTTGAACAAAACGTGCAAGTATCATAAATTTTTGTTTGCCACAGAGCTTATTTTCTGCAATCATCCATAATCCAATGGAAAAATTCCATAGGCTTTTTGACGAGGAAACCAGTGCGACGCTAAGTTCCGTGGCAGACCACAGAAAAACGTCATCCCTGGAACACTCTGTAGAGCAAGCTCATGAGACTTTCACTGGCTGATCGGCTAACTTCTGATTTAGCCTTCCACTAATTTGAATGGGGATAAATTGATTTAATCATGCAGTATTTTTTGACTTAAGAAATGTTGTCAGTCTGAATGAATCAGATCCCAATGATGAAACAAGGAGGGATGACCAGAACCACCACCAACACATGCCAACAGATCGGCAAACAGCAAAATTCAATTGCAATAACCAGGTTTCAACTAGTAGAGGGCAGTCGATATGCATATTGATTTCGCAAAAAGTTTGCACTGAAATGTCAAGATTGAGACCTCAATCCATCAACTAAACTACTAGTAACTAATAAAAATGGTTTGGGGGTTAGGTTACTCTTTAAATGTTTTCGCAAACATTTTTTCCTTTGTTCAAACATATACAATGTGTCAGTGGTTCTCAGTCCAATTAGTACCCAGACTTGAAAAGAAAAGGCCAGAGTCGTGCCCCAAAACAGCACCTGGGCAATGTACTGTCATGAAGCTTGGTGCAGTAGTATTTGTATTTAAAACATAATTCTCATCAGTTGTAAAGATTACATCCCCAGGCAACATAATAATATGGACTGATAGCTGATTTGTTATAAGTCTTCAACCTTTACTACAATGAACCGGTCAATATTTTACACCAGAGGAGTTTTCAGGTTTCAGTATCCCTGTGATCCTGAAGCCTCTGTTCAGATAAAGGCTCCTTCCATACCTAACTTGTTAGGTTTGGTTCAGATTAGATGATAGCAATGACACGTCATCAGTACTGCATGATATTGGCTTTAAAATTAGCTATCAGAATTGGCCAACATGCTTTTTCTTATTTTGCACAACGAATGACTATTACATACATTAAAATGATTCTATTTCATGTTTCCGTCTGCTTGTGGGCCATCACGCCAAGAGTATGCATGCATAATATGATGTTAATTCCACTACAGAAGAGACTTGATGATAACTAAGATTAGCTGGGGGAAAAAAGTGGATGTATCAGTCAAATAAGTTGTTATATTTTGGCATACAGGATATCGGCAAAAAATCCAGAATCATGCCTCACTAGTTCAAATGAATTCTGGCACTGTTGCTGGTTTAGTTTGGTTAGTCTGGTGTGAAAGCTGCCAATCAATCTCTCGTACAGACTTCTTCGACTGCCTGAAAAGGTGCGACCAGGTGCATTTACAATCAGACTCTTTGTGGTGTGAAAGCAAAGCAGATGAAACATTATACTTTGTGATAGCAGATATGGGATTTTAACATGAATTTTAAAGCCAAACTACTAGTAACTCTCCACAGCTGAAAAGAAGTCTCTCAATTTACAAGATTCCGCCTGTAATTATATGAGATTATTGGGCAACAAAGATAACAGGTATGCAAGAGTTTCATCAGAAGGTGAAACAGAGTTAAACCAGGAGTATAATGACATTTAAGACCTTTGTGACTCCTGAAAAACTTTATGAACACATCAGATTGAGTCAAGTGTTTCATGACCTGATGTCAGTCACCAGAATTGGATCTCCCCATGTGGAATGTGTCTCTGAAGATGCAGGACGGCATCATCATACCTGTCCAATGAATGAGTTCCCTGACAGTCAAACCCAAGTACCAACACCTAGGGCTGAAATATGACGTCACTGTGGAAGTGCCAGTTCCTCCAATGGCCAAAGGCTCCAGGAGCCAGTCAATCCCCATTAGGGTTGGGATCCAGATCCGGTTCTTTTTTGGAACCGGGTCCAAAGTTCTGGTTCCGGAACCGGTTCCATCACATTTGGAGTAACGGTTCCTGCAAACGGTTCCTAGATTGTAAAAAAAAATGTCACGTGCATTTCCATTAGAGTACGGCACGGGACGCATATTTCTGTCCGAACCCAACTGAGCCCGACATTATTTAATGACCAAAGCACTGAGTTTGTGTCACACAGTTGTTATGGTTACAGGCTATTTAACAGGCTGGGCGTGCACCGTGGGTGCTCAGCGGAGAGGGAGACCTCCGTGTTTGAGATGGGAGCGGGCGGCGGGAGGTCTGAGGCTTCAAGCGAGGGGAGAGGGAGAAATATAACACAATAAGATAAAATAGGAAAACTTGTCTCCCTCTTTTATTTTATTTTCAGCGTTTAATCGAGGCGGAGGCGGGCGGCGGGAGTCCGAGGCTTCCAGCGAGGGGAGCGGTAGAAACAAACAGCTAATGTGTGTGTGTGTTATGTTGAGGTGTTGTCACATAAATAACAGTGCCCAAGCATGAATGCATATAAGTATTTTTTATTACATTGCTGTGGTTAATTTGAGGTAATAGTGTTACTGTAGAAATCAGAGAATCACTTTTTGTTGTTATATATTCTCAGGGAGATGATACAAGCTATAAATTTTTAATTTAATTTTTAATTTAATTTTTTCATTTAATTTTATATACTTTATTAATCCCTGAGGGGAAATTCAATTTTTCACTCTATTTGTCAATTACACATAGGTCCGAACACACACACACAAACTGGACCTATACATGCACTAAATCTGAAATACACACCACACACAAATGTGTATTTTCATCTAATTGTACTGTGCAACAGTTAGAATAAAGTTTTTGTATTTGTATGATTGCATTTGTGTTTAATCAATCAATCAATCAATTTTATTTATAAAGCCCAATATCACAAATCACAATTTGTCTCACAGGGCTTTACAGCATACGACATCCCTCTGTCCTTTGGACCCTCACAGCGGATAAGGAAAAACTCCCCCCAAAAAACCCTTTAACGGGGAGGAAAAAAAAACGGTAGAAACCTCAGGAAGAGCAACTGAGGAGGGATCCCTCTTCCAGGACGGACAGACGTGCAATAGATGTCGTACAGAACAGATCAACATAATAAATTAACAGTAATCCATATGACACAATGAGACAGAAAGAGAGAGCGAGACAGAGACAGAGAGAGATGCAGGACAGACAGTAATGACAGTAGCTTACAACAACATTAATGAAAGTAATAATATTATAATTAATAATAATATATTAATATCTGATAGTATACATGTGTGACAATAATCATATGTGTATAATAACAGTAGAAGTATGACTAATGATAACAGCAGCAGCAGCAGGAGGCATCTGGCAGGACCACGGCAGCAGCACCACACACGTCACACTATCCAGGCACTGCTGCAATACGAGTTAACCTGAGAGACAGTGGAGCACAAAGGCTCCGGAGAAGAAGCCGAGTTAGTGACATCCAGAATGGCCGAGTTAGCAAGATGCAGTAATAGGATACGAGAGAGAGAAGGAGAGAAGGTGCCCGGTGTATTATAGGGGGTCCTCCGGCAGACTAGGCCTAAGTCAGCCTAACTAGGGGCTGGTACAGGGCAAGCCTGAGCCAGCCCTAACTATAAGCTTTATCAAAGAGGAAAGTCTTAAGTCTAGTCTTAAATGTGGAGATGGTTTCTATCTCCCGGACTGCAACAGGAAGATGATTCCACAGGAGAGGAGCCTGATAGCTGAAGGCTCTGGCTCCTGATCTACTTTTGGAGACTTTAGGGACCACGAGTAACCCTGCATTCTCAGAGCGCAGTGTTCTGGTGGGATAATATGGCACTATGAGCTCTCTAAGATATGACGGAGCTTGACCATTTAGAGCGTTATAAGGAATTTAAATTCAGTTCTGGATTTTACAGGGAGCCAGTGCAGAGAAGCTAAAACAGGAGAAATATGATCTCGTTTCTTAGTTCCTGTTAGTACATGTGCTGCTGCATTCTGAATTAGCTGGAGAGTTTTTAAGGACTTACTAGAGCTACCTGATAATAGAGAGTTACAGTAATCCAGCCTTGAGGTAACAAAAGCATGGACCAATTTTTCTGCATCTTTTCGGGTCAGGATAGGCCTAATTTTTGCAATATTACGCAGATGAAAAAATGCAGTCCGTGAGGTTTGTTTTAAATGAGAATTAAAAGACAAATCTTGATCAAATGTTACTCCGAGGTTTCTTATGGTAGTGCTAGAGGCCAGAGCAATGCCATCTAGAGAAACTATGTCACCAGATAAAGAGTCTCTGAGTTGTTTGGGGCCAAGAACAATAACTTCAGTTTTGTCTGAATTTAACATCAGGAAATTAGTGCTCATCCAGGTTTTTATGTCTTTCAGGCAATTATGAAGTTTAGTTAATTGATTACTTTCTTCTGGCTTCATCGATAAATACAACTGTGTATCATCCGCATAACAATGGAAATTTACAGAGTGATTTCTAATGACGTTACCTAAAGGAAGCATATATAGAGAAATAGGATTGGTCCGAGCACAGAACCTTGCGGAACACCAAAACAAACTTTAGTACTTAAGGATGATTCATTATGAACGTGAACAAACTGAAAACGATCAGATAAATAAGATTTTATATATATATGTTTATTATATACTTGTTTAAGTATAGCAAGTATAATGAATATAATGTAGGAATCGGTAAGGAATCGGAATCATTAAAATCCTAACGAGTCCCAAATCCCCATAGACCATCATGTTAAAATGCTCAATGTTACAGCAGAAATAAACATATTTACAGCCTGGTACGAAAAACAGTTTAGGTCTCTATAGCTAATTTCATCATTCATTCTGTAGGCTAACTTTAGCAATTTGTTGCCTACCCTGCTAGTTTGCAGGAATACGTATTGCACCAGTGGCCCAAAATTCTGAACGCCAAAGAGTCCAAAAAATGTCCCATGGGACTGTGAGCCATATCTCCGAAAGCCTGCTATCCCAAATACAAATGGCCATTGTCCTGTTTCACACACCCTCTGCACTTAGACAATGCCATTGTCAGCAAAAATGTTGGCACTGTATATTTTTGTAGATCACAGATATGCAGTGTTGTGCTAGTTACTGAAAAATAGTAACTAGTTACTGTTACTAGCAGAGTTGGGCGTTACTTTGTAACACGTTAGAGTACTTTGATTAGTTTTTGCAGTAACGAGTAACCTAATGCCTTAGTTTGCTGTTTGAGTAATCAAATACTTAAGTACATTTTCAAACAAGACATCAGTTACTTCCGTTACTTTTAGAACGCTGGTCCTTCAGCTCCGAAACAGCAACGGCTGTCGTGTGGTTCTAATAACGGAGATAACATTAAACCTATCAGTCTGAAAGAAGCCACGGAGCTTGTGGCTTGCTACGTGGTCGGAGAAATGCTGTCGTTGTCTACAGTGGAGTATAAATAGGTGGAGTAGGACTCGCTGACAGACATATTTCAGACTCAGGACTTGCATTATGCCTGGTACACGCTACACGCTGGTACTCACCAATTATCCCCAGTCGTCTTTCACGGTGTGTGTGATGTCATCGGGTTATTCTTGTCCTATTTTTATTACTTTTACTATTATTTGAGTCACTGGGCTCTAGTTTCGCAGACCGGGCGCAGCGGGGGTGCAGCGCACCTGCGCTTAGCCAGCTGGGTGTGGCCAGGTGGATTTTGTAAGTTTGGCACACCGTGCGCCTAGCGCAGCTACTCCTCTATCCCACCTGCGTCCCTCCTACCGGCGCAAGTCGGAAAGAGGGAGGAGAGAAGGCGTGGAGTGGGTTTTACACACATCACACCAATCAAATGAGCCCCTCTCCTCGCCCTTAAATGCGCCGCGCGAAGGTGTAATGAGAGTTTACTCAATTCGCCATGGCAGAAGAGAGCAGCAGTGTCAGACAGCCAAACTCCTCCCAGGAGGAAACTTATGTTTTGGTCCGGGAGGTCCAAGCTCGCAGTGTCCGAATATACGGAACTGCGAGCAGACCTCCACGGGCTGATGATGCAAAGGTAGCCTGGGAGGAGGTCACCACAATTGTAAATCAATGTTGCGTTTCTCTCGTGCGCGCGCTCTCTCTCTCTTTCTCTCTCGCAGTCTCACTCTGTTTCTTTTCTTTTGACTTTTCTATGATGACAGATGCTGAATATATACTCCCTATCTGATGCTGTGGCTGTTTGTGGTTGGCTGAGAGGGATGTGAACTCATTAGTTTGCAACTGTGTTAATCAAATCAGGTTGGGTTTCCATTACTCGTGCCAAACGGTGCCAATCCCCTTTGATCTGACATCAGATGTTACGGGACAGTCGGTATAGAGATACATTTATGTGCTGATTGCAGATAGTTGCATTAAATAGTGTTTTTTTGGGTATTTATTGCATTGTTAATGTGACTGATATTCTGGAAACCTGCCTGTGAGGTTTTGGTGACGTGTGCGCACTGTCCGCCGGTCAGCCAAACTTCGGTTTACACCGGCTGCGCTCCCCCTGCGCTGACAGTAGACCTGGTTTCAGATGGCGAGCTTTTAGCGCACCTTCGGCGAAGCCTTTTAGCACGAAACTGTCACTGCGCCAAGCTGGATCTGTCGACACCTCCCCCTGCTGCGCCGCCACACCCATCTCAGCACACCTCGGTCTGCCAAACTACCAAACTGAGCGTGCCTCGGGTTGCGCTGCTCGAACCTAGCTCTGTGCAGGGTTTGCCACCTTGCGCCACCTGCGCTGCGCCGGGAAACTAGAGCCCATTGTGTCTGTTCATGTGCCAGCCGACATGTTGTTGTAGTCACCTAAAAGTGTCAGCAGATGGCAGGAGCTGCGTTTGAAGCGCCATAAGTAAACTGTCAAGCTACTGTATCTTCCACAGGAAGTTCTGACAAATGTTTCAGAATAAAAGCCTATTTAGAAAACGGAGGGATTCTCTCAGCCGAGGTTATAAGGGGCTTTTAATTTGAAACAAGTGTTGAGTTTGAAATGACGGTGCGATATGTTAACTTTACAAAGACAACGGAGCGGATAAAAAGTAAATATATAAACACACAGAGGGATTAATAAATAACGGACCGTCTATAATGTAGTTTGTTTCAAATGAAGCTGGGAGCCTCTGCAGTTGTGGTGAGTAAAAGCCCCGCCACTATTTGTTAATGTTATTACTTTATGTCCAACTGTGAGGATGTACCATTGTTTGCTAGCTTGATGCTAATGACAGTAACGTTAACTCAGCGGGTTGACAAAGTGCCTCTGCTGTTTCACACCATCATTTCCCCCTTTTATTCTGTGTGGTAACATCCCTAGAGGAAATATTAAAAATGCTGGGGTGTTGTTGTCATACAGTTGTTTATGGCAGCAAATCGTTCTGTGTTTCTACTGGTCAAAGTGACGGCTGTGATGGGAGAATTGGATCTCAGTGAAGGGCAAGTGGTCCATAAATTTTGGAGACAGGCTTAGCGCCCTGTGGTCCATTGCCCAAAAGGAAATGTAGAAAACATTGGAAGTACTTTTAAAGTAATTGAGTTACTTTACTCAGGGAGTAACACAGTAAAGTAACTGGTTACTTTTTTAAAAAGCTTCCTCGGGATAACAATGGATATCACGTCACTGGATATAATGTTACTGGGACTAAAAATCTACAGAAGCGCTACCGCTTAATGTAACGATACAGCACTGTGGTGAGGCCAGCAGGTTGACAGTAACTTCAGAGATGGTGAGAGACTTGTTTCATTAATATGCTCTGGTAAGAATTGTTCATATACCTCTATCTGACTCGACTATCTTTTATTGTTTAGGGCTAAAATGTTGTAGTGAAAGGGAACTTCAGTTTGTGAAGGAATCCTACATGCTGGGCGCCATTTTAAAACCTGGCCAAAAATAACAGAGTAACGCACCGTTTGGTAACGGTAACTGAGTTACTGAATTTAAAAACTAATGCGTTAGAGTATTAGTTACTGCTAATGGCGTTACTGTAACGCGTTACTAATAACGCATTACTGCCCAACACTGCAGATATGTTACATTTGTCAACAACGCTGTGGTTAATGTATGGTTGGGTTTTAGGCACAAAGAAAAGATTTGCCCCTGGTCTGGAGCAAATAAATTAAACTACATGTTTGAGGGTACAAATGCCTGTTGTTCATATTGACCTGCTGTATGTCCTGTATCTGTAAGCCCTGTCATGTGTACCTTCAATCATTAGAAGTAAGTATGCAGTGACAGTACTGAGTGGTGAGTGCAGGCCCAATTCAAGCACTGTCTCAACCCACACACCTCATTCCACACCCCCAGTGCCCACACAGAGGCTTGAATTAGCCCTCCTTTGTCGCCAATGTAGCTCCAGGCATCTCCAAATGACACAGCAACTCACCCACCTGCTCTGTAAGCGCACACGCTCTCATACACACACACTGCAGCCTCCACCTGCTCTACCGAGGGAGGCTTACGCAGGGCTGAAACCATGTGCTCTGATCTAGCCCATCCTCATCCCCTGCGCATCCAGCACACACTCCGAGCCTCCGCAGAGACTCCCTCGCTCATCCCCTCTTCCTGGTTATGTTTGTCCACCCATCTGCCTGTCTTCAGATTGCTCCCTCCTCCTCCTTCCACCCTCCCATCCTCACATTTTCACACTCTCCTCCCGAGAAGATAACTGAAATTTTTTTTGTGTTCTTTTAAAAATTCTTTACACACTCCACTTCGGCCGATTAGCGCATCGTTAACGTTTTTCCACGTTGCCGTTCCTTCCCAATGAGAGTCGTCTCCGGCGGGAGCTCATTATCGCCGGGCATGAAGTTGACTGCCAGGGTCCCGGCTGATTTGTCACATCCCAGTTCCCTCCCGCCGTCGAGCCCAGCAGATTGGGGGTGTTTTTGAGTGGTGTATGTGTGTGTGTGTGTGTGTGTGTGTGTGTGTGTGTGTGTGCGCGTGTGCGGGGGGGTGGAGAGGATCGTCTAGAACTGCCTGCTCTGGGGAGCGTCACAAAGTGTTTTTCTACGGCCTGTGCTTGTTACTGTCTTGTTTCTTGACAGTAACTCTTGTCGGCAGAGAAGGACGACAGCAAGTCACGTGGCGCATGTTAAGAGCATTTCCATGTGGCGTTTGTCATGTCGCTGGTATTGTTTACAGTGATTCATGCAGTTTTGTTTATGGCTTTGTATTGTACTGTGAAATGGAAATGGCGCCCTGGCAGAGCTTCATCCACTTACAAGATGCATGAGATGGGCTGGAGGAAATCAGCCGCGCAGGCAAAGATTTATGACTCAAACAGGCATTTCTTAGCATATTGGCTTCATCAGAGTGTATAGATCAATTCATCCAGAAGCACGACAACACTTTACCAACACTTTAAGTATTCTGTGTTAGCATTGTGAACATTACGGGAATTTCCACTTTCTCTGAGTTTTACATTAAAATAAGGATGGAGAAAGTTTAGCATTGCATTTAATCTAGCCACAGATCATGGTTCTGGGATGAGTTTTGTATTGTGCAGGCCTTCAACATTCTTAAAAGTTACTGGATTTGACAAATTAATTGAAGTTGTAAGGTAAATGAATAGATGAATGAAAGGACGGCCTTCAAAGTGCTTGATCAAAAGATATTCAGGGGTAATTCATTGCTCCTCACCAGACCAAACATCAAGGCCCCACTTCTTCCGCTCCCTCTGATGAAGGTTTTCTTCCATACAGCTGTCTTACTGACAGCATGACAGCTCTCCAAAAGAGAAGGCAAAAAATATTGATCGCCTCCAGGTGGCTGGCTGCAGTATAGGTCATAAACCCCACCTCCTTTATTGTTAGCGAATGGGACATGGGCCAAACTACAAGATGAAAGTACACATCAAATAAACTTTTCCTGGAGATGATTTCTGTCATTTTGGCTAGTTCTTGTCGTGCTGATGTCCAAGTCTTCATTTTTCTGATAAGTTCAATTTAGCTGTTTGATGTCATAAAAAAGGGGTGTGACATCATGATTGACAGCTGTGTATGCCAGTCACATAGATTGTACAAAATAATGGACATCGCCAGTGTGACATCACCCTTTGGTTTGTGGACTTCCGTGAAGCCTTGAGTTTGGCATTTTGGCCATAGCCAGAAGTGACCATATTTGGATGACAGAGTGGACCTAACCCTAACTCTAGCAGCTAGCTTGATGAGCATGGTACATTTACAGGTATGGTTTACTTTGTTAATGCTAATGCTAATTTTTCTAAGTACTTAGATGCAGTGTTAATTTCAATGGTGAAAACTGTGACAAATTTTTTTTGTCAGCGACCTTTTTTCCAAAATGAAAATGAGACAACAAGGTAAAAATAGGTCTTGGTAATAAAAAGTAAGGCCAAATCTAGGTTTCATTTTCATTGACAAGAAGTTACGAAAATGTGGTCAACTGTCAGACATTAAAAGCCGAGAACAGCTGTGCTTGTAAGGGGCGGCAGTAGCTCAGTCCTTAGGGACTTGGGTTGGGAACCGGAGAGTCGCGTGCTCAAGTCCCCGTCCGGACCAAAATATGGAGCGTGGACTGGCAGCTGGAGAGGTGCCAGTTCACCTCCTGAGCACTGCAGAGCAAGGCACCGAACCCCCCAACTGCTCGGAACGCCTGTCATGGGCAGCCCACTCTGACATCTCTCCACTTAGTGCATGTATAGGTCCAGTTTGTGCAAGTGTGTAAAATTGAATTTCCCCTCGGGGATTAATAAAGTATATAAAATTAAAAATTAAATTATTTATCTTCAAATGCTGCATGAGTGACAGGCGGGCAAACTCCAGTGAATAGTCTGCACCCAGATATTTTGCTAGCCACTGGATGGCAGCAGAACAAGCAGCCACCAGTTGCTGGACTTCACATCTGCTGTTACTGGCAGGATTCCACTCAGTCAGGCCGCGTGAAGGTTTATGGTGTGATACTGTTTGACAAGCAGGTAGGAGGCTCAGTTATCTGTGAGCATTGTTATGTTGTAAATAAACAGTCTGAAGTCAGATCAGTTTTCTCTGACAGACATTAAAGTTTAGTTATAATCAGAGTTGGGTAAGGGTTACTTTAAAAGATATCAAATTACTGCGTTACTTTTTTGAAAAGTAACCAGTTACTTTACCGCATTACTCCCTGAGAAAAGTAACTCAATCACTTTTAAAGTACTATAGTAGTATTCTATATTTCCTATTGGGCGATGGACCACAGGACACTAAGCCTACATTTTTTGTCTCCAAAATTAAAGTTATGGACCACTTGCCCTTCATTGAGATCCAATTCTCCCATCACAGCCGTCACTTTGACCAGTAGAAACACAGAAACACTCAAATAATAGTAAAAGTGATAAAAATAGGACATGAATAACCTGATGGTATCACACACGTCGTGAAAGACGACCAGGGATAATTGGTGTGTACAATTGTGTAGTGTGTCATGTCTGTCGGCCAAGTCACAGCACGATTTTATGACTTTTAGAACGGGCAGAAAAGTCGTGTAGTACTAGTGTGTACCAGGCATAATGCAAGACCTGAGTCTGACCTGTCTGTCAGCGAGTCCTCCCTCCTCCATCTGTTGAGTCGTGGGGATTTTACTGACGATTCTGCGGAATGTTTTAGACCGTAGACAATGGCAGCATTTCTACCACGTAGCTAGCCACAACCTTCATGGCTTCTTTCGGACCGATAGGTTTAACTTTATTTCCGTTATTAGAACCAAAAGACAGTCGTTGCTGTTTCAGAGCTGAAGGACCAGTGTTTGATGGCTTGTTTGAAAATGTACTCAAGTATTTGATTGCTCAAACAGCAAACTAACGCGTTCGGTTACTCGTTACTCGTACTTTGTAACGTGTTACACCCAACTCTGGTTATAATCACCAACTCTGTGAGAGGACACGAGTTTAAACCCCCAGACTAACATGTTGCAGATTAATAAAGAATTCAAGCTTTAATTAAGTTATTTCTCTGCTTCTTAACAGTAAGATCGATAAGTCAGTTTACAATGAAACTGAGTACAAATCCTAGTCATCTCAGATTACTTATTTGTGATGTCAAAGTTTTTGAAAGCATAGATAAAGATGGTAAGCTTTTCAAATGATGATCAGTGTGTGCTCGTAAATCACCCCTTAAACCTGTTAAACACTGCTGGAGAAATGACAGTTTGTAAATGTGTTGAAATTATTTGTACTTGAAAAAAAAATTGTCTCAATGAAAATTTTATAAAACCTGACACCTTGATTGTAATTTTTGATACATGAATTAGCCTCACTGGATTAGTTTAAGGTTGAATTCACTAGCAAGGACCATACCACAACGATATGCAGTTTAAAGATTTAATGAAGATGTAATTGTCATAGAAATGGTTATGAATGGGTTGGTGATGAATGGGGGAGTGCAGATTTGCAGATGAATGAACGGGATGGGGATGACGTCATCGGAGGGTCGGACTGGGTGAGGTGTAGATGTGGGCGGAGAGACTCAGTGTGGGGGGGTTCCGTCTCGTGTCCTGGTGAGCCTGTGCTGTTAGGAAGCCCCCAGTCGATGCCTAGAATAAGATGAGGAGAGGTACACAGCAGATTGACAAGAGGGAGGAACAGAAGGAGAGGGAGGGTGGGTTCAAGAGATCTGACAGGCCTGTAGTAGCATTGTGCTGGTATATATACGTTAGTCAGGTGATTAGAGGAGTGGTTGAGGCGTGGTCCTGCTCCTGAACCTAAGTTAAACAGTTAACTCCATAAAAGACATACAGAAAACATAATCACAAAAAGTTGGCCAAAATGGCCTGAATTTTCATCAACTGAAACTATGAAGGATAAAAATGACTAAAATGTGACTGAAACACTAATAAGCATTTTCTTCTCAGGACTAAGACTAAATCTAAAATAGCTGTCAAATTTAGCACTGCTTAGAGGGTCCTTTAGCACAACCAAACACTGAACAAGACTTTTTTGGGTGACCAAAACATTACAAGTCACTGTCATGAAATAAAAACACTGAAATAGTGACAGCTACAACCATGCCTATACTCTGTTAATCTGGGATTATGCCATGTTTACGTTATCTAACCAATGTTGTCGCTGCAGTAGCATCTTGTCAATGGATGGTGTCGGCCTGTCACTCAAAGAAGCCATGCCTTTATTTATGCGTAACTTTAAGCCTTAATAATTAAAAGAGTGAGTTGAGTATATATATAAATTGAACACCCCTACACTTGTCATTAACAGGGAAATTAGCTATAACGAACAAAACTATGTTTTAACATGGGGTCTATGGGCATTGACTCGCTCTTGAAGGCAGCCTCATGGGGCCAATTATTTATTTTTGAACCCTGAAAGGTTACCACTTGATCAGGCAATACTACGGCTCCACTTCCCAATCCCTACTGCACACACAAATTACATCACCAGTGCAGGACGGCAATGCCCGAAGAAGAAGAAGATGGGGCACCAACTGCCTTGGGCCTCAGAATTCAAAGACCCCTGAACGCCTCAGCCTTGCTGTGTGTCTAATGATTTGTGTGGTTTAATTTAAACTTTTTTGGAAACAAGACCAACTGAAATGATTGAGGTCTTGGTGTTGACTTATTTAAGGTGACCCACTTTAATTAGTAGTAGTTGTAGTTGTTGTTGTTGTTGTAGTAATAGTAACAGTAACAGTAGGAGTAGCATTCTAGCATAGAACAGCTATACACAGAGGCCCATCAACAAAACTCCCTGGCAGGGTAAGCCATGGTGGTAACACTACAGAATGACCTCTCATATATGATCATTTTGAAGCACTAAAACCATCAGTAGGAACAAAAGTCAGCATTATTTCAAGCATTTTTTTTTTTTAACTTTTAACAGCCTTTTTAATCTGACAGAGCTTTTGATAGATCCATTAGTGCAAAATGAGCATTGTGCTTTCAAGCTTTGTATAATTCTGCAGAACTTTATCTTAACTTTGTCAAGTTTCCAAAGATTATAGACAGAAATACACTGATGGATTCAATGTGTTTGAAATGATGCATGAAGTGTCTAGAATCTCCTGTCTGATGTGACACTGCAGTCACAAAAACTGGAGTATTGTCTTTGAATATTTGATTCAGTGTATGTGTGATGTACCTTCAGTGAACGATGGCTCTGTCACTGCCTATAGTTCAATGCTAAATCAACAAAAAGCTACTCCCCATAAGACCATATCTTCTGAACTGAGGGTGTGTGACATGAAATTTTCCCTGGGGGGCCAGAATCAGTTTTGCCTCTCCTGACATCAGACTTAACAGGAGACCAAAAGGCTGTTAAGAGAGAAAGATGGAGAGGGAGTGAGTGTCAGAAAAGCAGAGGAGAGCAGGAACAGGGGACTCAACTATTCATCTGTCACTAATCCTGTGTATTATTCCTTCCCTCTGCTTGTCCACAACTATCACACTTTCCCCTCTCTGTGTCTGCCTTTGCTTTCACTCCTCATGTCTTTGTTTGCCGATGTCGTATCTCCTTTCATTTTGTTTTTTCCCCTGACTTCCTTTCCTTCCACTACTTGCTCTGTATCTTTCTCTTTGTCTGCCTATCCATCGTTACACATCCCAAAAGCCTCCCCCTCCTCCTTCTTCTTCTTTTCTACCCACCACCCTCTACCCCTCTAAGACTGCAGACTTTCTTTTATTAAAAGCAGGAAACATTCAGGAGACTGAGACCTGCCAGGTGTGTGTGTGTAATTGATGCAGGCCTTGAGGTGTGATATTTTAGCGTTTCAGCAAACAAGCAGATTTTACAGCCTTGGGGATGGATGGATGGATAGGTGTAGTGGATGGACAGACTGGGTAAATGAGAGGACGTTGGTGTGATGGCGGTGCAGTTTTTGGTTGGAGGCAGCTGCAAGTGACAGCAATCACTTGGGGAATGGAATCTGTGCTGTTTGAAAAGAGGAAGACACATTATTCAAAAGTGTTTTCAGCTGGAGAGTTTTGTAGTGCCCAGCTCTGGCTTGACAAACTTTTCCTGACAGAATATTAAATGATTTATTTGTTGAAATGTCCTCCAAAAGTGGTTAATGGATAATTCCAGTTTCATACAACCATCTCTATTGGTAATAATGACATTGTACCAAGAAAACAGGTATGACACTGTGCCCATTGCATCTGGTTTGTTTAATTTGTACAAAACTATAGCAGTGCTCAAAACCATTCCCAATATATTCAAGGTATACTCATACAACAGTTCATACAGTATCTTACAAATAAGTACCCCATGATTGACATTACGTACTTAACATAAATTTATGTAGGTTTGTTTTATGTAAGTGAAGTTACTAAAGTTAGGTTTAGGCAAGTAAAATTGGTTAGGTCTAGGCAATTAAAGTTACATAGGTTAGGTTTAGGCAAGTAAAATAGGTTAGGTCTAGGCAATTAAAGTTACATAGGTTAGGTTTAGGCAAGTAAAAATATGTAGGTTAGGTATTGGCAAGGAAAAGTTATGTAGGTCAGGTTGAGGCAAGTAAAGTTATAGGTTAGGTGTAAGCAAGCACAACTATGTGGATTAGGTCTAGGCAAGTAAAGTAGGTTTAGGCGAGCAAAATTACATAGGTTAGGTCTGGACAAGTAAAAGTATGAGGTTAGGTTCAGGCAAATATAGGTTAGGTTTAAGTTTGGGGTTGGGTTAGGGTTTGGGTTAGGATTTGGATTTCAGTTAGGGTGCAGTGGCCTGCTGATCTGGTGTGTGATATGGAAGGAGAAGAATGGAAAAGTGGGCAAGTTTTGCTCCTCTGCTCAAAGAACCAGGGTTCGATCCCCAAGCTGAGGGTAGACCACCAGGCCTGAGAACAGAAAGAAGCATGTCCAATTTTATTTTTGAGTGGGGGGTGGCTGTTTAGTTGGTTGACAGAAGGGGTGAGATCCCGGTCCCCGAATCTGTGGTTATGGTTGAGGTGAAATTTGATGGTGATGTTTGGTTATGGTGGAGATGTGGTGGCTTACTGTCAAAATGAGCAGCTTGGCTGTGGGAGGTCAGGGTTCAAGTCCTGATCCTGGCTTTGGCAATTCCCTGACCCTCATAGGTTATGTTTAGAAAGGGCAAGTTACATAGGTCAGGTTTAGGGTTAGGGTTACATAGTTTGGGTTTAGGCAAGTAAAACTATGTGTCAGTTTTAGGTAAGTAAAGTAACGGAAATACGCTTGGACACGTTTAGAATTTTTATGTTTTAAAGGTTAAGACAATCTGAAGGAACAGAGCTGTGAAATTCATTGTTACATGATCATTACCAAATGTGTTGTGTTCCTCACAAAATAGATCAGTCTTGCATAACGAAAGAAGAGGCATGAGATCTCCAAGCTTGTGTGCAAGGCTGCCGTGGTCAGGGTAGCAGCTTCAGTTGATTATAATGGAGGCGCTCTGTTGTGGGCATGCAGATGCCTCACACCACTTTCTTGACCATGTATTTTGGCCCTAACTGTTATTTAGTGTTGAATTATTGTAGTTGGGTTAGATTTTATTTATTGTGTGAAATTGTTAGTTGTGTTTTGCAGTTAATCATCTTTATGTATTTAAGTATGCCTGTTGAGAGTTAATATATTGTTCAGTTTCAAGTTGAAATTTGCATTTGCAAATGACAAGCCGTTCTTTAATGTCATTGCCCATAGTTTTGTGATTTAAAGTATCGGTTCAGGTGCAGTTAAGGCACCGATCCTGTGTCATGTCACAGTTATAGACTTAACCCTTTATGACCTACCATAGAACAAGTCCGCCAGAGCATATCTTTACAATTTTACCTGCTGTAGGGCTATTTTTTTGAGTATTTTAATATGCTATACATCAATACAACCCTTAAATCCCAAATTTTAATAATATGTGTGGACATATGTCCATACTAATGAAAGAAATTGCTAAAAAGTGCAATAAACCACTAAAAAAATGAAAATTGTTTTTGTTTTTACACATATTTTTCTAAATACAGAAATATTATGGCTGTATCCCTCAAAATTGTATATGTAAAAAAGTTGCACAAAATCCTTTCAAACCACAGAAAATTTATTTTGAGTGTTTTCATAACTTAATTTTTGAGATACACTCATTTTTATAAAATGTGACAAAAACGAAAGTTAAATGCACATTGTGCACAATTAGCAAAAATACAACATGTACATCAAAATAAACTATTTACAATAGAACAACCGAAGTTCAAAGTTCAAAGTCAAACATTACTTTTCAATAGCACCAGCTGTGATAGGTCTTGTGACAGTTCCTGTCCACGATGAGCAATATTTTTGCTGCATTTTTATTGGTGTTGGCACACAGTGTTTTGATGGCAGCCCTGTAAAAGTACATCCTGATCAGCTCATCAGATGGAGAGGGATTGTCCACATACTGTGATAGAGGTGGCTGCACACCTGGCCTCCTTTTGGGCAGAAAATGTGGTAGGGCATGTGGCAAGATGTCAGGCTCCTTTTCGGTTCTCCAGCCAGCTGCATCACCAGGGAGTGTCTCTGACCTGGAGCCTCTGTTTGCTGGAGACCAACTCCTTCCTCCCCCTCTGCCTCCCTCCGGGGTGCAGGGCGAGGAGACCCCCCCACTTCCTCCTCCTCATCATCATCGTCAACTCTGCATTCAGATGTTACACAGTGTGTTAGATGTGTTCAACATGAGAGTAATACAATAATGCTTTCAGTTGTGTTACATATATATTTTCTTTACTTTACTGTAACTCAAAAACAAACAATATTTCATGAATATATACATACATGTCATAGGAGGGATCTCTCCCTTGGATAAGGTCGGCATCATCTCCACTGTCGGCAGAATCCGGACCAGATGAGTGGAGTGAATCTTCATCCGACGCTGTAATTAGCTTGAAAGCTTCGCGCTGGGAGAAAAGCCGTTTCACGCGTCCGGGTTGCTGCAGTTCCATAAATATATGTGTGCGAGTGTGGAGTGAGTGTCTGGTGTGTGTGTGTGTGTCTAAGTGTTGTTGTGAAA